>NC_081407.1:936991925-937111925 GCF_030272615.1 Cryptomeria japonica | reverse complement strand
TTCTTAACCTTTGCCAAAAAGGTTAGAAATGCTCACTTTTTGAGCATTTCTAACCCATATTTCTAACCTATCCCCAAAAGGTTAAGGATGCTCAAAATTTGAGCATTTCTAACCCCATTTCTTAACCTTTCGGACCCCACTTTATCAAGAAGGTTAGAAATGCTCAGTTTTTTAGCATTCTTAACCTTTTGTAGATTTTATCAAAAAAAAAAGAATTAAAAAAAAAGGAGAAAAGTAAAGGAAGACTGCAAACAAGGTTATGAGCATTCAAAATGAATTGAAGAAGAGAAGGAGTTCGTTAGATGTTAAATTTGCCAGATTTGGAAGGCATATGTTGATCTTTTGGCCAACGAAGTAGTGGTATTAATACAAACACAAAGATATGAGGTTGGGCCGTTTATATCAGATCTTGGAGAGGCTGCTAATGTACCAATTTTGTCACTATCCGACTCAAGTCCTACGCTCTCCAACCAGAGATTCCCATATTTTGTTCGCATGGCACACAACGATCGCAATCAGATGAAAGCCGTAGCAGCCTTGGTTAAACATTATGGCTGGAGAAGAGTTGCATTTCTTCACTCAAATGATGATTTTGGTTCCGGAGCATGTCCTCGTTGCGTGATGCCCTTCGAGATCTCCACTCTGAAATCGTATACACATCAATGATTCCTTTAAACTACACAAGAACAACCAATAAGGGAAGAGCTTCATAAACTCGAGACAATACAATCAAGTGTGTTTATTATCCACGCTCCTTGTGATCCGAGCATGAATAGGGCGTTATGGAAGTGAAAGCATCTAGTCGCTCCTTGTTTTCTGGTAAGTTGTTCCCGACTGATCCGCATTGCCCCCTACTTTCTCAAAGAATAGCTAACCATTGATTCAATCGTTCTTGCCGTTAGCTGAGCTCCGATCTACTGGTAACCTCCGCTATTCATGGAGGCGTAAGAGATGGGAATGATGGAGACTGGTTACGTGGGGATATCAACCCAAGAGTTTACCAGTCTGTGGGATTATGTTCTAAATGCTTCTACAATGTCATCTCGCGGCCTGCCATAATTGAATAAATATATGCAAATTGTGGGGCCGTTTGATTAGTGGTTGGTGGCTAGCAATTGTTCATCATGAGTAGTATGTAACAGCTGGGATCAGATCTATGATACTTCGCATCTCCTTCTTTGCAGCACGATGGTTCACACTTCTTGAAACTATCCCCTGAATGCATGCATAATTGGATTGGGAGGATGGGTGCTGGTTCCTAATGAGTTCTGCATATATGAACTGTTTAACAAAACACCACAAACCGATGTCATATCATGACATGTGATTATTACAAGATATTTATTAAATGCTTCAAATAGATACCTTGCTAATATGTATGCAAGAGATCGAATCTCCAAATGGCAGTAGGAGGAATGGTAGCCTGAAGAGTAGGACCAATTTTGTGTTTTAATGAATAGGGTTAAATGTATGTTGACCCTTTCGTGGAGTCTTTGCAATAATGAGCTCTTGATCCTGATCCGTGCCTGGGGGCTATGCTACTGGCTATCAAAGTGCTTCGATTGTTGTTGGGTCTTGATCAACTATAGTAGCACCTGGACATGCACCTGGAATGGGCTATAGCTCCCCAGTGGGCATTGTATTCAAATCTGTTGTATGCCTCTCGAACAGGAGGGGGTACTATTGACTGTACGCCTCAACCTAAAGGAAGGTCTCGGGCCAGTGAATAAAGAGTGCTATCACACTGAAGGAGAGATTCATTGAAAAATCTTTAGAAATATACAAGGAAATGCCATTCGCCAGTGTAAGGATAGATTCATCAAAATCCTCACTGCACATTTGAAAGCGAGAAATGGAGGCATGGACAGCGTGCAGACCATGTCATAGATGCCTTTAGATGATACCATCTCACATCCTGCAATGAAGTAAGGATATGCAGTTAATACATCCTCTCATAGGTGTAATGAAATGTTGTAGAATGATTTTGCGAGGAAATTCTCCAAAGTTTATAATTGATGAGGCATTCTCGAAGCCAACATTGTGGTTATATGGTAGGTTATTACTTATAAGGAGGCATCGATACAAATGAAAGATGTTGGAGAAAAGAGGCTGATATCAAACGAGTGGAACCAACCATGACAAAAATAGAGAAAGAAACATACGAGAATGATAATAGGTTATAGTTCAAGATGCTCCAAAGAAATGAGGGTCTTTAGACATGTATGATTGCAAGGCTTGCATGATGAATTCATTGAAGAGCCTGGGAATGGGAAATACATTAACGAGATTTCACGCAAAAGGTAGAAGCAAATATAAGAGTGCGGTAACTATTTGACTAAATTCCTCCAAGAGACATCTTGCAGAATTAAATGAAATGACCGCAGAATGAGCAAGGCTCTATAAATCCAAATGGCGAGATGATGACAACTTCAGATGAAGGAAACGAAGATAGAGGCCACCTCGACAAAATCGACAAATGAATTATTTCGTCAATGTAATGGGTTTGATATTATTTTTATAAAAAGTGACTTATGTCGCTTATTGTAACCAAAGGTTGGAAAGTTGACTTCTTTTGCGCATAAAAGCATAGGTTACTAACTCAGAGATTTACGCATAAAAGAGGTAGTTATTAACCCAGGATTAAAGTTAGTTACTAATTAGTTATCAGGGAGAGCCTATAAATGCAAGGCTATTTGTAATGTTGGGAGGACATTTTTACAGAAGGGAAAACTCTGTCGGAATTCTAGGAGAAACTTGTAATGACATTTTGATTTGCACTATGTATAGAAAGGTTTTTTGGACTTGTATATTTCCAAAAGGATAATGAAGAATACATTTTAGTTCGTGTGTTCTAAATGTATTCGTGTGTTATTATTGTCGATTTCTCGTATGTCAAATTGGTAGTCTTTTTATGCATATGTGATTTATACAATTAATGTGATGATGCACAAGCAACCTTTGGTATCTTAGTTTGAATGTGTTGAAGTATCTTATCTCTGTGTATGTTGAGATTTTTCATTCTTCTTTATCGTCATCTCATGGCTAAGCATATTACGTTACAAACTCCCCTTGTAAATTGTTGCAAATATTGAGAAATCTTAGTTGATGGTCGTATGTCTGTTGTTGGGGTTTCTGTTATTTATCTTCTTTAAGTTCTATGTTTTCTCCTTTATGTACTTTCAGGTTAAAAGTACACGAAAATCCTAAACACCCCTATCATACGAGGGAGTTGCCCCTCTCAAACGCAGAGGAAGATCATGTTTCACAGAACGATCTCTCCAACTGTTGGAACGTTTGTCACTGCTTATTGGGCAAACAGGGTCAGTTTCATGCAAATGACCGTAGTGACAAATCTGTTTACCAACATAGGGGAAGTGAAAAGTAAAGTTAAAAGGTTTTTCAAGATTCAGTTATAAAATTGAATAAAGATCTCATGTAGCTATTAATTGCAAAATCATTGAAAGAGGCGAGGTTACTTTTTTTCTTTTCTTCCAGCAGCCTGTGGGTGAGAGGGAGTGGATTTTTATTTGTAAGGGAGGATTTGAAGCTTTTCTAAGCAATGTGTTATACAAAAAATATCTATCTTTGAGTTGATTTTCAGACATGAATAGAATGCAGATGATATCTTCAATCTTTGTGTTGTTGATATTCTTCTCATGACTGTAGCTGGACTTTGAGCCTTTGCAGTTGTTTATTAATGTCTTTTTTGTTATAATCGATTGTGTATGTGGATTTATTACAAGACGGTGTGCTTGAAAGTAAGTCATATTGGAGCAACAACATTCTCTGTTAGTTTTTAGTCCAAATATTATCCATAAGTGCAGACAATTAAATTTTGATTTAATGGTCTTCATTTATATCTATTTTGTAAATCTTTGGCATTCATTTTCATGAATGGTTTCTAGAATTCATTGTTATTATTACTTGTTAGCAGATTCATTGTGGTTTGAGTTGTGTTGATCCCCCTTACCCTATGAGGCATGAAAGAGTATCGATTAGAATCAATATTGCTTTGTACTTGCTTTGCTCTGAATTTATGCTCAAAAATAGAGTCTGTGAGCTCTTATTTAATTGTTATTTTCCTTTATTACTTTTTGGTTAAAAGCATATCAACAATTTAAGTCATTGTAAATCTCCCAAGAGGGAGTTGTACCTCTCAATTCAGAGGAAGATTATCACTTCAATAATAATCTATCCAACTGTTAGTGTTTTTTGTCCTTCATTCTGAGCATTTTGAGTTTATTTGTATAGTTATTTTAGAAGGACAAATCTGTTAACTAACAACACACACACACACACACACACACACACACACACACACACACACACACACACACACACAATTTAGGACATATATATATATATATATATATATATATATATATATATATATATCCTAAATTGTTCTAAGGTAGGTTTAAGAGACCTGGGATTGGGATTTCTTTTAAGGCCTATCAAACATATGTAGTTTGTTAATGAGCCTTTTGAAGGTAGCCCTCGAGTTTATAATCAGATATCTCTACCCGTCCTTTAGCATTTTCTATTTCATGGTGCATTTTTAGATAATTTTGAAAAATAAATAATATAATCATCGGACTCACTTATGGTTTATGACTTGGTTCTCTTAAGGAACCATTGTAATCCTGGTATAAGGATGAACAGATGTTTTAATTTTCTTGATGATTCACACATGTTGGTATTTTGGGACTTAGACTCTTCACACACACACACACACACACACACACTATCTCTATATATATATATATATTGTGGGAAAGAAAATGAAATCTTCGGTTAACGAAAATTTAATGAGATTGAAACTTTTCTGGATGAGTGGTATGGGATTTCAATTCTTTAGGGAGGATAGTTTATCCTTTCCTTTTTAGGTCCCCGGCTTTGTTAATGATCTATTTGACTTTATGATATAAAAGGTGTTATCCTGGAATGGGGACGGGCAAGGTTACTTCTCACAATGTCATTGTAACCTGGGTAATCTTTCATCTTGCAGTCAATATTAAAAAGAAATCTTTGTTGTCTCATATAAAAGATGTCATGGTTGTAATAGCGATAGTGGAAAGTGTTTTGCAAGCGATTTTATATGAAAATTGTCCATTTATACATAATTAGGCTAACAAATCATGAAGTGGTATGTTGTAAGGTTGTGTTGAGATTTATTTTGCAGGTGACAGTGCTAGCTGGAAGCCAATGAATCAAGATAAATGAGGAAAGATACTAAAGAGATTGAAGGCAGAATGTCGATAGGAGCATCCCCGTGATGGGATACTTATATTACAATAGTTAGAAAAGAAGAACACTTGGACCTGTATGAGTATGCTTAGGCCAGAAGGAAAGATTCAAGATGGAAATGATGTAATTATAAATGTTGTAGAGTTTTAGATTCATTATTTAACTAGACTTAATGTCCTAGGCAAGGCTGGAGGTTTTCTCCTCTCCATTCTTTCCCACCGGCGCTCGCACTGAGCGGAGAATGTATCTTGTTTATAATTTAATAAAATATTCTGGCTTCGGCCTTTTACCGATAAAAATAAAAAAATAAAAAAATTAGAAGTTTTTTTTTTTCTCTTTAAAAACAATTTTTTTTTGCCTTTAAAACTTATAAGATTTCATAATAATAAATGAAATACTTTTTTCTGCTTTGGAAACAAAAAAAAAAATTGTATTGAAACCGGGAACAGAGGATAATATTAGGCTAAACGGTCATGGTGGATAGGAGCAATTGGCAGGGTTTTAGAAGACATGAAGGGTTGCGCTATAGAGGAGGTTTGAATTTGAAATGGCCTCTGAATAGATACTGGAACCAGGGAAATCAAAGGAATGATCGACCAAGCTACATAAGGCAAACATGGCCATGGAAGGGTTTGGAGAACCCTAAACAAAGAAGATTTGCAAATGGAGCAACCACAAATAATTTCAGGGATTGGAGAAAGGCGAGGTTTGATGGCTACGCAACTTTAAATAACAGACAACAGATTGATTTTAAAACAGTGCAGGATAAATTTTGGAGACCAAAACCCTTGGCGGAAGCTGTAAAAGTCCTAGAGGTAAGCCCGAACTCAGTCTACAGTAGAGTCATGAACCTTGAAATTTCCAATGAGGAATGGAGTGAAATCATAAGATTTCTTAACGAGCATGCTTTTTTTTTCTAAAATGGGGGGGGGGGGAACATGGTCGACTTTCTCCAAGACCCGAGCATGGTGTTGTTCGATTTGGGGCGAGGGGGTGGAACTAAAAACAATAGAAAATGGTTTCTTTCTAATTATATGTCCTTCTGCCCAGCATAGAAACTGGATCTTGGAAAATGATCCTTTCTTCATGGATGGGAACAGATTTAATATTATCAAATGAAAACCAAATTTTAACCCAAAGGAAGAGAATCTCAGTAGGGTTCCAATATGGCTAAAATTACTAGGATTGTCCCAATAATATAAGGATATAGAAACCCTAAGGAGAATAGGTGAAAGCAGAAGAATCCATTGACTCATTGAATTACAACATGCTTTCGAGGATTTGCATAGAATGGAATCTGATCCACAATCTACTAGACACATTAGAAATCAAATCAAGGTCGGGTGTCTGGAAACAAACTGTGGTTTTAGAAAAAATGATGGAGTCATGTCTAGATTGCAAATCATTTGTCCACCCAAAAGGGGACTGCAAGAGAGGGGATAAAGGGAAGCTCAAAGAACAAGATATTTTGGTAGAGGAGATCATAAGACTGCCAAAATCTAATAGGTGGGAACATCAATGGGAAGCTTTGGATTGGGAGGTGCTTCATAACCACAAACAAAGATGCACACTAGAGAATAACATAGTCTCAAAGTTTGGTATGATGAAAGGGATCATTGATGAAATCTTTGATTTTGAGTCATATAAGATGGAATCAGAGGCATTTGCATATGGGTGTAGAGAAGAGACGTTGAAATGGGATAATAACCATCAAAACAATGAGTTTCAAAGGCAAAGTTGGGAAAGGATTATAGATGAGAACCCCTGGGTAGTTGAAGAGGGAAAGAGTGAATTGGTTAAAAACCAGGAGGAGGGGAACAACCAAGAGGTTGATCAACTAAAACCTGTCGACAACTATGAATAGAACAAGATACATGACACCTATAAAAATGATGAGGAGGAGACAGTAGTCCCAGAGACTCAGGCAAAATTTATGGACATGGGGTTTATAAGACAAGATCAACTTCAGTTACGAATCCAAGATAACAAGGAAGTGATTCAAGCTATACAGAATGATCCAGACCTAGAAGAGATAATGTTCAAAGATATCCAAATCTCCCCAATAAGGAATCTAGAGAACTCTTTTGAAGGAGTCAAAGATAGTGGAAGTAACCTGATTTCTTCAAAATCAGAGGGAGATTTTTCTGACGCTTCGGAAGGGGAGGATGAGTTAGGCTTTCTTGCTCGTGGAGGGGAACAATATAAGAGGTCACTGGAAATGACATGAGGTCAAAACGTCAAGGTGAAAGTTGGGGAAAAGAAGAAAAGAGGGCCTAAATCCAATAGAGTTAAACTAGAAATTACAGGAAGTGTTACTGGCCAGAGTAAACTTAGACTGAGATCGGGAAGGGATGTTGTCTCTTCTCAGAGGCAATGAGAACCCTATCGTGGAATATCAGGGGCTACAATGCCCCTAACAAGATTTGACTGATTAAGAGATGCCTTGATTAGTTCATACAGGATCTAGTTTGTTTGCAGGAAACCAAAGTTAAGGTAGAGGATTTTGAAACATTTCACAGAAGGTTGAAAAAGTGGAAATGTAGTTTGGTGGAAGCTTAGGGAGCTTCAGGTGGTTTAGCTATTATGTGGAATGACTCCTTGATGGATGTTGCAATCACAAGACAAGGAAAATGGTGGCAATGGGTGAGATTCTATTCAAAGCAATTGCATATGCATGTTTACATGATCAATGTTTATGGTCCAAACAACACTATTTTAAAAAGATAGCTATGGAATGATCCATCTGAGTGTATTAAATAGGACAATGAAAATCCTTTCATAATTGGTGGTGACTTCAATGCTTTAGTAAGATCTTATGATAAAATGGGGGGAGTAGGATGGAGTAGAGCGAGTAACAAAGACTTCGATTCCTTTATTACAGATGTTGGTTTAATTGAGATTCCCTTTAAAACTGGTGAGTACACATGGACTAATAAAAGAAGCGGATTTTTAAACATAGCTGAAAGATTGGATAGGTTCTTCATAGCTAGTGATTGTTCGACAAGTCTCTGGACATGCATTGTAGAAATTCTCCCTTTCACGGGGTCTGATCATGTCTACGAATACAAGATGAGAAAGCTCCTGACATATCTCCTTTAAAATTTAAAGCAATGTGGCTTAGGGACAATAATCTCAAATCTCTGATGGAGGTGTGGTGGAAGCATATCCCAGAAAAGACAGGTAATAAAGCTTTCACTTTCTTTAATAAACTTCAATTTGTTAAAGAACAATTGAAGAAATGGTATAGACAGGTCTCTAAGAACATTTTTAATGAGAATTTGAAGTTAGAAGAAGAGCTGAAACAACTCCATGAATAAGTCATTCTACAAGGCATGGACGAAGAAGATTTTAATAAAGAGAAAGATCTTAACAAGGTGTATTCTGAAATTTTAGCAAGAGAGGAATATTTTTGGAGGCAAAAATCACAAGAAACTTGGCTGAAGGAAGGCGACAGAAACACAAAAAAAATTCACACATCAGTAAAGCTGAGGAGAACACAAAGTAAGATCTTCTCAGTCAAGAATATGGAGGGTGAACTCATAACAGATCAAGAAGCTATTAATAGGGAGGCCATTAGTTATTTTTTTAGGTCTTTTAATGGAGAAGAGATAATAGATAGCGATGTGCAAAATATTATGGATATTATCCATGTATGTGTGAAGCAAGAGCACAATAGGATTTTAATGAGTTCAATATCTTTGGAGGAAGTGAGAGCAACGATTTTTAGAATGGGCTCTGACAAAGCTCCAGGACCGAATGGCTTTCTTGCACCGTTCTTTCAAAAATTCTAGGATATTTTGGCTAGGGATATTTGGGAAGTAGTGGAGGAATCAAGAAGGGGTGGATTTGTCCTTAGGGATTTTAATAACACGTGTATAGCCCTAATCCCAAAGAAGGAGAATACCTCTACTTTTAATGATCTAAGGCCTATATCCCTTTGTAATACAATCTATAAAGTGATCTCAAAGGTGATAGGAAATAGATTGAAATGGGTGTTGGAGGAGGTTATTTCACCACAACAGAGTGAGTTCGCACCTGGAAGATCCATTTATGAAGGAATCATCCTAGCACATGAGGAAATTCATTCAATTCGGCTTTCAAAAAAGGAAAAAAATGATGATTAAAGTGGATGTCAAAAAAGCTTATGATGAAGTTAATAAGGAATTCCTTTTAAAAGTCTTAGCTAAGTTTGGCTTTGATCCACTTTAGATAGCTAGGGTGGATAGCTGCATCAGTTCCCCACATTTTTATGTTCTTATAAATGAGAGTCCACAAGGTCTTTTCCCCTCTAACAAAGGGATACGACGAGGGGATCCCTTATCCCCTTTTTTATTCATAATTACGGTGGAGGTATTGGGGAGATTGATCTCCAAAGAATGTAGGGAAGGTCGATGGAAGGGAGTAAAGATTGCAGAAGGGGTGGAACCAATATCTCATCTTCAATTTGCAGATGACACATTCCTGGCTGGAGAGGCATAGACAAGAGAGGCTAGAATTATAAAATGGATCATTGACAAGTATGCGCATGTGTCAAGACAAAGAGTGAACTGGACCAAATCAAAGATCTTCTTTTTCAATACAGAACCCTCCATACAAAGGGAGATTAGTAGAATACTTGGCATGAAACCGGGAAAACTATCAAGCAAGTTTCTAGGCATCCCTCTCTTTGGAGGAGCAAATAAATCAACCCTATGGAAAAATCTAGTGGAGAGCTATTTCAACAAACTAGAGGGGTGGAAGAGTTTGACCTTGGCGGGTAGAATATTAATGCTTAGAACGGTTGTCTCGATGATCCCAATTTTTTCTATGATGTGTCTCAAGATTCCTAGTAAAATCATAAATGCGATCAAACAAAAAATGAGGAAATTTTTTTGGAATGGAGCAATCGAGGAGGATAAAATCCCGTTATTGGCTTGGGAGAAAGTTTGTAGCTCGAAGGTAATGGGGGTGTAGGTCTTAGGAACTGGAAAATTATGAATGAAGCTCTCAGAGCAAAACTAACCTGGAGCATTTATGCTAATCCGAACCAGCTATGGGTTAAAGTTATGAGGGCAAAATATCTGGCCTCTGTGGAAGACCACAAAATCTTCACGATAAAAAATCTGTCAAAAGGATATGCAATATGGAATTTCATAGTGAGTTGTAGAAAAGTCTTAACAGATCATCTAACATGGCATATAGGGAATGGAAGACTAGCTAAGTTTTGGGACGACTCTTGGGCAACCTATGCTTCAATAAAAGATATGACTGACCTCTCAGATGTAAAGGCACAGTTATGCAAAATTTGGGGTGATTGGGTTAGAGATTTTATGGAGGTCAAATATGGTGATATGGGGGAGGAATGGATTTGGAAAGACTTGTCGGTCACAAATCTTATAGAGGCACAACAAAGTCTATTAAAACAGATTTTAGATAAGAGAAAGATTTTATTTTTTTTGTCATGAGGGAGCAAGACAAAGTGGTTTGGTGTGGATCCAAGGATGGTAAATACTCAGTAAAATTAGGTTATCAGATCCTGGAAGGAAAGGTGGAGGATTGCATAAGAATATATGACTTGCTCTAGCACAAACATTGCCTCCATAAAGCAGGAGATTTTGCATGGTTGGCTATTAAAGGGAGGATCCTTATTGGTGAAAGAAGGAAACGATTGGGGTTTGTAGGGCCCACAAAGTGTGTAATATGTGGGGAAGCATAAGAACATCTCGGTCATCTTTTATTACAATGTAAAGTAGCACAAAGCTGTTGGTTAAGTGTAAAGAGAATGTTAAATTGGCATGGCCCTTTACAACAATCCCTTATAGAAGTTTTTGAAAGTTGGCCACTTACAAAATAGAAGGTCTACTCTCTCAAGCATATGGAACATTAGCCCATCCCTAGTGATATGGGAAATTTGGAAGGAAAGAAATCGAAGGATTTTTCAAGATAAGAAAGAAGATGAGAGGAGGATTGTGAGTAGAATAAATTAGGCAATCGAAGAGGCTTTAGGGGTAGCAACATCCCAGATGGAATCCATGACTGCCCCATACACTCTTGAGGACAAGAGGATTCAAAAACTATGGCCAAATATCAAAATAAGACATGGGGCTTGGAATAATAAAATTATGAAGAATAAAGGGGACCCATCCATAGAGTGATCTCCACCTCAAAAGGGATGGATCAAAGCAAATTTTGACGGAGTTGCTCAATATAGTATGGGGTTGTCTAGTGTGGGTGTGGTGCCAAGAGACCACTGTGGCAACATGGTGAAGTTAGGGGCTCAATGAATTAGGAAGGGGACTAATAATGAAGCAGAAGTGTTTGCAGCTTTGTTTGCAATCCGATGTGCTTGGAGCCATGGAGTTAGAAAATTACATTTGGAGGGTGATTTGTTGATCATAATCCAAGCTATCAAAAATGAAGAAATTAAGGCTTAGCATCTGCAGAACTACTTATCCTTAATATTAGAGGAATTGAATTCATTCGAAGATGTTGTGGTCAGTCATGTCAAGAGGGAGGGTAATAAGGTGGCTGATAAATTTTCCAAGTGGGCATTGTCTTTTAATCAAGTAGAAGAAATAAGATTTCAAGATTTTGACGTGGTGAGTTATCATTGGATGAAACATGATAAATAACGATGACCTAATATACAAGTCTGTAACCCAAGAGGTTGAATTCTCATCATGAGGAAAGGTGGTGAGTAGGACGAGGCGTGTCAGAGGTTATGTTAAGTGGAAAAGGCGATATAATTTAAATGATGAATTGAATGGTTTCAAAGATTTTAAAATCACTCATTTCAAAAGAGTAGGAAATCAAGTGGCAAACACTTTGTCAAAATGGGCATTGATCTTTGTAAATGTGGGTGAAGTGTGGATAGTTGCCTTAAATGATGTTAGTGGCGGCGGTGAAGTAAGCCGATGACATTGGCCTTCGAACATTCAAGTAACCTCAACGAGATTAATTATAATTTGCATGAAGGAGGTGATTTGATGGCTCAAGCAAAGCACATTTATAACTTGGTGCTCTAGGTTTTTGTGTGAGAGACAATTCACACGAGTTGGCCTTCTTTTTAAAGAAGCTAAGATGGCAGACATTCAACAAAATCCTTTTTTGTTTTGTTTATGTGTTTATGTGCAGGTTGGTTTTGAAAGATGGAGGCCACATTCACTTTCAAAACGCGAAAGCAACAAAAGGCTCTCTATGGGCCAGTGGAAAATCACAGGCTCAAGTTTCTCCTCAAATGCCCATCTGATGTCGTGGTGAATGCAGTGCAAAGGACGCTTAGTTATTTCTTTCAGCATACAACCCATCGATGGAAAGTGAATGTAGATATTGCAGTGATGATCATGGCATGGGGTCTTGAGTTAGGCAATGATGAAGGTGAAATTTGCTAGGTTATGAATTCTCTTTTTGAGCAAGATTTGATAGTTGGTATTGATTATATCCTGGAATGGGCTTATCTGGGATATGGGTTTGATTATGGAGAGTGTTTTGAAAGCTAGAAAGTGATGGAGGAGCTAGGTTTTGTTCCTTTTGTGCGTTGGCCCAATATGGTCAATCAACAACTCTATTTGAACCACATTCGTGCAGAATGGAACTCTTTAAAGGCGACAATAAGGGATTATTAGGTGATTGGTGGGAGCCGAAGGCCTTGGGTTCTGACTACCTTTCCTAGGAGGAGGCGCAACATTAGATCTCCATCAGGTCAGGGGGGACGTATCCATTGATGGAGTTTGGTGTCTTAATTTTGGCTGATCGACTGTGAATAGTAAACATGCAATCTCCAGAAAGCATTAGTGTTGAATCTGGGTGGTCATAAAAGTAATATCTGGTCCTTTTTCGGGTTATTTTTTGTAAATCCCATTGGAAACCATTTTGGTAGTGAATGTTTTTTATTCTGCTAAAAATAGTGGGGATAGTGTTTGTCGATTATGTCATATCCCCTTGAATGGGTTAGTAGTATGTAGAATGTCTGCTACATGAAGTCTGTCGAAGCAATTTTGTAAAAATCAAAATAGCAGTAGTTTGTTTTTGAGGTTATGGGCCTTTTTGGAAGATGAACCCAAGTATATGTAATGTAAACCCTATTTCCTTATATATCAATAAAAGCTAAAAAATTACCGACCCAAAAAAACCAAAAAACCTTTGTATTTAAAAATTATATAATCTAATAATAATAAAAAAAAAAAAAAGTTTTTTTCTTTGAAAGTAAAAAAACTTTAAATTTAAATTTTTTTTTTGATAATAATAAATATTTTTTAAAATTTTTTTGACTGACATGATGGTCAGATGCATGTCAAATTAAACATGACTTTGACACTTATGAAAGAGGTAACTTCGGGTAAAAGAAAAAGAAACATGGAGCTAGGCATTAAATATAAAACTCAAGGAGGCTTTGTTGGTTGATGCATGAGATAATCTTGTTGAAAATGTAGATGTCTAAGAGTTTATGCTTGATTTGGGTGATGATTTTGGTTGGGGTTTTAACATTTGGTATGGAAAATCGTCATTAGTTTTTACTTTTAGTCTTGCTTAAATATTAGATGCATGCATTAGTGGTTTAAGAAAGAGACACATTTGCAATCACGTTACTATATTTTTACTATAAATAGTCTCTTCTTGCTCGTGTTTGTGATATTGTAGAATAACCATAGATGCATTGGTTGGAATGCTACTAGCTTGTTAACATGACAAAGAGCACACATGAGAAGTGTGGGTTGTGGGTAGTAAAGCCAAAGATTGTGATCCCTTTATATTTCTAATAGAGCACTAGTATTATGTGAATACATTGTAAATATATATTTTTTAAATAGTTCATTAAGTGTGCTCTAAAAGTTAAGTTTTTTTGAAAGGGTTTCCCATGATATATCTTGTGTCATGTGCTTTTCTCTATTGTTAGTTTTAGATTTGCAAGTTATTTGCATTGCTTTTTAATGGAATTAAAGCGAGTAACATTTATTTTGCCTTTATAAGCTTAGTTTCATTTCATTTGGTATTAGAGATTTATTTTGTGTGCTTGATAGTAGTGATGTTATGTGAATACTTTTTTATTTGATATTAGAGATTTTATTTTGAGTCCTTGTTAGTAGTAATGCTACATAAATAGATCCTTTCAAAACTTGCATAACCATGGTTTTGTGCATATTTCAAGGTAGTGTCTCTCAATTTACACATACATAACATTAAGTCTCACACTATTCATTACCTCACCCTCCTTATCCATTTACACAAACACATATCCTCAAGCATCTACCCTATCCATTTATGTACAATCTCATACATCCATCTCATTAATACAATCATCAGAGTTACCTTTGCACCTACTTACCTATGATTTGATTGTTGTTCTTCTAAGATTAGTTTGTAAATATGAGGGCAACCTTGTGGTTTTGAGCTTGTTCCTTTCCAATTTCAAAGTCAAAATTCAATTTTGGCCTTGATTGTCCCCCTTTAGCCTTCTACATTGAGCTAATTAAACATACCTTGGGCACAATTTAATGTTATGCATTAGTGTTTAAAGGTGTACATTACATTCATTTTAATCACCTTCAATGAGAATTCTAAAATGTATCCTTGCAGGCATTGGATCAACAAATAGTGACATTTTTTGATTTGGTGCAATAAAAAGAGTAAAGATTTTCCATATTCAACGCTTATTGTTTTTAATATTATTCAATTTTCAAGTGGTTGATAAAGGCACAATGCCCTTTTGGCTTAGTTATACAATAACCTAAGGTATTTACTAATACCACTGGGCCCCAAATTATCAAAAAATGATGGAGCAAAAGATAAACATCAATGAAATTGCAAGATATAACTCTATTGCTTGTTAGGATGAATATAGAAGGTATGAGTTTGTGATCACAAATTTGTTCCCCATTGTCCATTGCAAACTTCTTCTTTAATAGAGCAAAACTCTAGCACAAAATTCTAAATGATTACACTAATAAAAATATTGCTTTCAAAATCCAACATTAATAATAATATAAATCCAAAAATTCAACATCATTCCAAATACAACCATTTTTTTTTTGAAATTTCAATTATTATCATTTTATAGTCACCCACATTGAACTAAATTTATTGATATACATTTAATCATATTAAATTTAATTACCATTAAACATAATATAATAAAAAAATCTTTTTTTTAAGACACACTTCTTTCTACAATAATATTATAATTTAAAAAAATATTATTTTAATAATAATATTTTATTTGCATTGATTCAATGGCTCAACCACAAAAGCCAACTATAACTATGACATCCACTTTTGTTTTTCCTAATAAATTAAAACACTAACTGTAATTTTTTCAATATAGGTTTGTTAGGTTAAATTAATTAAAAAAGGCTAAATCATTTTAGCAATTCACCAACTACTCTTTAATTAATTTTAATCTTAAAAAATAAATCATCTTTACATATAATAATAATAAAGAAGAGGTATGTTAAGGGACCACTACTTTTAAAATACAAAAAACAGGTGTTTGTATAATAACATAAAAAATATTAAAAAATAATAATAAAATAAAAAATATAATCTACTCCATAATAGGTAGTATAAAATATTATTGAATTTAAAAAAAAAGACCTCGAAAATCACCTTCGTTGAAGGAGTGCAAGATCTTAAATTTACTAAAAATATAATAAAAAACTACAAGGAGGAAACATCAAAGCTTTGCCGCGTATTTTTCTCCAAATATTGAAAATTGAACCGCAATTGGCTGTCCTTAAAACAGAGGAGGAAACAAATTTCCAGTTTGGAACACCAAAATACGAAGCCCTCGCTGTCAACAAGTGTAGCCACATTTAGCTAAACCCAAAAATTAAAAGGAAAGTATAGGAGGAGGTCCGTCCAAATTTAATCAATCATTCCACCGCAGAGTTAGTCGCAGTAAAAGCGTAGCCGCTTTTAACTGGCACGATTTTTCCGCCAAATTAGGCGGCGTCGAGTCTTTTTACGTGCCGAACAGAACCCCGTTTTGGAGACGCCGTTAAATTCTACTTTATGGCGATGGTGTACGTTAAACTAAACGGCGTTGCGTTAATGTTATTTTGATACTATATTTAATTTTAGGGACACAAAACAACAGAGGGAAGAACCAAACAAACAATACCCTTTACACAATACCGCATTATTTTGCGTCATTCATTTCATTTCTTCGCTTATCATCAGCGACCAATTTCAGCAGATTTGGCGCCCCAGGGGTTCGATCTCGCGGCCTCACGATCTTTTAAGGTAAATTTTTATCCTTTTATCTGTCGTTGCGCAGCTTCATTTTTTAGGGTTAGATTGGAGGAGGTCAAATAACCGTAATAAAAATATTCTCTGTAATTATTGTTGCTCCTTTGCGTTCGATTCGATTTGAAGGCTGTATGTTTTCTGCCACGGATCTTCAGATATTGATTTGTGGCCGTTAAAGATCTCTGGCTTTAATAAGCCGCAGGCCGCATGTTCGAATCTCGCCGCTCTTGAACCTTGACAGACAAAATTTCTGCTTTATAACACTTTCCTAGTCCTCTACGCCTTTGGCTTCTTGCCGGAGCTTCGATTTGTTGCACATGTGAGAGCGAAATTGAATACGCAGGGCGGTTTGTTTTTTGTTAGGGTAAGTTTGGGAAACATCATTGTTTTAGGCTATAGTTCGTCAGGATTTTGATAGATTAATTTTTTCTCTCCACAGTTGTCAAAATGTTAAAACCCTCGTTTTTAAATCTTTGGCCCGGAACTTGGATTGATAACTCGTATTGGGGCAAAATTCGATAAGCAGTTCAGGTTTTGCAAGGGAATGTTCTTACAAGTCGTGTATTTTTAGGATTTTAAGAAGTAGATTTGATCTGGACGGTAAATAACATTGATGCCGATAGGTTTATTCATAGCGGCATGATTCGTGTTATTGTAGCTATGCTGTTTCCAAGCGATGTGACCAGATTAAAGATTTTAGATTTTCTTTGGCGCTTTATTACCCGTATGAATTGCGATTTTAGGCCATGGAGCTTGGACATGTTGCATGTACTAGGCGAAAATTGAATATGCAGGGGAACTTTTGTCAGGGTAAGTTTCGCAAGATTATCGGTTAACGCCTCTTGAAACCCTTTGTGTTTTCTATCTCGGGCGGTTTTCATTCCTTGTATTAGTTAATGCGATTAAATATGTGGAGCAGGGTTGGTTGGAGATTTCCACAGGCATACACATTTTTTAAAATTCTGAAATTGATTGCTGAAATCTCCGTGGATGTTTGCTCATGCTTTGAGGTCGGGTTTCTCAATTTGGGACAATGCTTGGATGATACGTTCATATGTTATCAAGATTTGCAACAATAGAAGCCGTTTAATCTGCCGACATCAAATTAAATAATTTATATTTCTACAGGGCAATATATTTTTGTGAAAATTGCTTTCGATGGAATCCAAAGCTTGGATTTGCTGCATGTGTTAGGGCGAAGTAGAGTTTCCTTTCCTTGTAGGGTGAGTTTGCACAAAATTGCTATTTTATGTTTTTGGCACTCAAGATTGGTTTGAATAATTGTATGGATGCATTGTTTGGCACAATGCTTGGGACAATAAGGTTTTAAAGGTTTGCAATGATGGAACCTGATTTAGTGCCATGCCACTAAAATAAAAGTTCTAGGTTTTCTACATTGTGCTTGCATTCATAATATGCAGCATGGATTAGTTGCATTTTGGAAGGGTAAAATTAAGTATAACTAGATTGCGTTTGTAGTATATTGTTATTTTATTTTTTATTTTTTTTTGAGGCACAGATTTGGTCTGGATAATCATATTGTGTTTTGTTAGTGCTTTCATGATTCGGCTTTTTTTAGTTTAGCACAGTAATTTTAATTGAGTTTTTAGATACTGCCATCTTACCTGTGAAGTGAAGCTCTCGTATTTGTGCTACATGGTAGTCTGCCGGAGCAAACTTTATTGATTTTGATGCACCATACTACTTGGACTTTGCCAAACGATTGGATGCACAACTTTTTTTTTTCACATGCAAATTGGGATTTTTTTCACATGGTGGAGTGTCTTGCACAAAGTTGGAAAGATTTAAGAGTCTTGGATGCAATGACCCAAATGACCCTTTCAGCTTGTTTTGGGTCATTTGCTACTTGGAATGGAATCAGGAGTCTAATGACCAGGTTGAGGGTTTTTATAATAAGGGGAGAATCATCTGTAGGTGGCACTAATAGAATGGTTTTACACCTGTTTTTCTGATAAATTCACGTTGTCTGTTGAATTCTTTCTTATGCTTGTATTTTCATTATTTTACAAATGGTTATGCTCTTTGAATGGCTTTATAATCTCCCGTCCAATGGGATCATGTTTTTTTCTGTATTGAAAACCTTTTATCATTCCTTGATCTTGTACATGGTAACTTGTTTTAACTTATCTTTTATCTGTTTTACTTGCAGAAAAATTGTGAATCAAAGGTTCAAACCATTCTGTTTAACGTCATGGACTTTGTGAATGATGATGGGGAAAATTTTTGCCCACTCTGCATGGAGGAAATGGACTTGACTGATCGTCAATTGAAACCTTGCAAATGTGGTTATGAGGTGAGCCTTGTTATTTTACTGACTTGCACTGGCACTGTTGTATAAACTGCTTCAAATAATGTTTTTCCTGATTGAATGGTTTGCAGTTCTTATCTAGGTTTTCCTAATAAAACTTGTAATGTATCTTATTGACTGAATTAGTGCTGCCCTGTTCTAGATAAAATGACAATTTGTTTTATCCACATGTTTAATAGAGGTTTTTACATACCTTTGGTGTATAATTCCTAATTTAATTTTTTGTGTCATTTCAGTAGCCTAGTTATTTAATTTTATGCAAATTAACTGTTGAATGAAAGTTATATGATATCTGGCCAGATATGTGTTTGGTGTTGGCACCAAGTTATGGAAGTGGCTGAGAAGGATAACACTGAAGGGCGCTGCCCTGCTTGTCGGACACCATATGACAAGGAAAAAATAGTCGGAATGACAGTCAGTTGCGACAGGTGAGGCATTATAATGTTGGAGCATCTGTTATGGAGTAATCTTCTTCACAAAGTGCACACATTTTGATTAACTTTGGTGCAACAAATCCATTTATTGGACGGCTGAAATCAGAATACAGTTACAGAACTATATTCTGATATTAGAATCCAGTTATTTGTCATGTTTCTAAATACTTTAACTTTATAATGAAGCAGACTGGATATGTCTTCTGAGAAGCGGCAGAAGTCGCAAAAGTCGAAGACAAAGGCATCTGAAATGCGAAAACATCTCAGTAATGTTCGAGTCATTCAGCGGAACCTTGTTTACATCATTGGGATACCTTCAAATTTAGCTGATGAAGAGGTATATAATTTGTTGCCCATGTTTAGAAGATTGAGTTGCACTGGCATAGGTATTTAGGAAGGGGGAGCAGTATATATTTTTTACTGCCGTCTCTCGCCTTTAATCATTATATAACCAAGACTAGCCATGCTGAGGTTGGGACCAGTTTTTGAAATTATACCAAGCAGTTTGTAGTCTGTGTGATGGTGTTATGTTTTTGTTTTATTAATTTTTTTTGTCTTGTACTATTGTGTTCTCTAAATTTTTTAAATTGTAAGAAACATGTGCACACTTGATATTTGTAAATTTATGGTAGGGTTTAAATGGTTCTCGTCATTCAAGTGGTTCATAGAAGTCTCTCACAGAGACCAAAAATCTCAACCAAAGGCATTGGTTCTTTGCAGACTCTTGAACGTCGAGAATTCTTTGGGCAGTATGGGAAAGTTCTGAAGGTTTCTATTTCAAAGCCTAGTGCTAGTAATCAACATTCTAGCAGTAATCCAACTTCAAGTGTGTAAGTTCAAATTTTCTCGTCATGTGATAGCACTATGTAGTACAATTGCGGCTATGAGCTTGAAGTTGTTTGTGGATGCAATATTTCAGGATTTGAGGCTTGTTTTGTGACGACACTGAAAAAGATCTTATACTTGTATTAAGCATGTTGTTTTGTGAACAGAAGTTTTATGTTTTGAATATATGAACTAGAAAGTTAGAAAATGAACTGTAAGTTCTTCTGACATTCAGTAGCTCATTTTCAATGTGACTCTGGGTTATCATCAGCCAATCATTTCTTCTGTTTTATGTCTCAGATATATTACCTATATGAAAGAGGAAGAAGCTATTCGTTGTATTCAGGTTGTAAATGGATATGTATTAGATGGTAGACCGTTAAAGTAAGTCTTTTTCATGGTCTTGTTCTGCAGAGGTGCTTCAAAAATATTTTAATATAAATTCTGCATATATTTGATGCCTGATTATGTTTTCTTTGGATATTACTTATGCAGAGCTTGTTTTGGTACTACAAAGTACTGCCATGCATGGTTGAAAAATATGGTAAGAGAGGCTATCTGTTTGTTAATTTTTACTGTAATATATATGTTTTGGATGTACTCACTCTGAGAGTTAATTTCTTATCCATTTTGATTTGAATACTAGCCGCGTGATGGTTGTTTGTCATCACAGGATATTTAATATATTACTTAGGGCTGTGTTATACAATAAAGTAACTTGTTTACTTAGAGGTTATCACCAGCTTGTACTAATTTTTATTACATTTTTTAATGTATTGATTTCTATGATCAGCCTTGCAACAATCCAGATTGCCTATACCTGCACGATATAGGTACTCAAGAAGATAGTTTCACAAAAGAGGAGATGGTATCCACATGTGCAAGGTATCTTTGATCATTCTTTTTCAGCTTTTTCTTTTCTGTAGCCCTGATTTTTGTAGTAGTTTTGGATCCCAAAATTACCCATTATTTGGGTTAGTTGACATTCTTTAAAGAAATATATGAAAGACATTCTTTAAAGAAATATATGAAGCACATGTTGCTTGGATTAGTTGGATTCAGTCTTATCGTAGATTCTGTCTTTTTAATTCTGATAGTCTTACAAGTATTTGTCCAAATTTCTATTATAATACTGCAAATATTGTAGATCTTTGCTCATTGGAACTGATAAAAACTATCTTGGTTCATTGGAAATTTGGAACTGATAAAAACTAAGTTGTTGAATCCTTGGGATTTTTTTGGGTGATTTCTGGTATGAAACATACTGGAATCAGATTCTGAAACAAATATCCTGTGGGTGCGTCCGAAGTTCGTGTTTATGATGTGGAAATGTTTACTGATTCTAGTTTAATCTTTTTGATATATTTAAGACCTACAGTGCTGATTAGTGAACTCAGAACTTATCTATTTGAGATTCTAGTTTGATCTTTTTGATATTGAAAACTGAATTTAAATTAGTATGTTATGTTTCAAATTTGAAATTTGTAATGGTATGTATTGGTATATGACATTCTTAACTTATATTTTTTAGCCACATATATATATATATACCAGTTTCCGTACCGGATTCGGCAACTTAGGATAAAAATACATTGTGTTCTTTATTAGCGTATTTCCATGCCATAGAAGTACCAAAAGATTCAATGTTATTTGTTTTTGAGATGGAATTTATTTTTTCAGGGGATTTCATGTCAGTTGCCTTGTTTAATAAAAATTATTTTCTTTTATTATAGTAGTAATTATTAGTTTCACTGAAGTATAGTAAAGGTACCTGTTTTGTTTTGTTTGGACACATGATTACACAAGCAGCAAAATTCCACAGTTCCATGGTCCTACAAATTCATTGCAGCGGCGTGGGGGTAGTTGCCTACCTCCACCAGAACCTGAGGTCTGTAGCACAAACTTGGCTTCCTCAAGTAAACCTTCTGTCAAAACAGTGATTTCTGTAAGTAACCCTTATTGGCTTAGTAAACTGTATGGACAGTACTTGATAACATTGTTTTATGTGTCAATATGAATTGTTTTCAGTTCTAATGCATTTGGTAGGATTCTTTGCTTTATATGGTTAAGCTTGTAGGATGTTTCCAGGATGCCAGGAGTTTTACAACAAAGTGTAATATGTAACTCCAATCTTTTTCTTTTTATGATTTTCTTTCTGTCTTAATTTAGAATGTTGGAGGTCATGCCAAGACTACAGTTGCTAATGGATCTACTGGAAAAGCAACTGCCCTACCAGCTGCTGCTTCCTGGTATGGTATATAGTGTTACGGTGCTTACCAAATGTAAATAATTCAGGCAATTTGGTAGTTACTGTTATGAATTATGATTAATATGAAGCTGTTTGAACTGCATAAGATGGTGCAAGCAATAAATTTTTTGGTTGCTAATATAAGACTATATTTGCAGGGGCTTGCGTGTTACACAGGGGAAGTCATTACCCACAAAAGCACCAATTATCCCAGTTTCCACAAAACTCAAATCAAGTTCCTCTCATACATTGTCAGTTTCTCCACCTTCAAATTTACCCACATCGGCTGCTGTGGTAGTAGCAGCAGCAGCTACCCCTTTGTTGCATTCGGATCATATCCAATCGTCTTTGGGTGTGGTCAGTTGTAATGGGTCACAAACAAGTCTACGTTCGCCATGTTCTCTGACTTCCAAACAGAATATGAAGAACCACCAAACAAGGACAAATTTGACAAATGGTGCTGCTGTAGATTCTTCAGCTGTCACAGCAATTTCAGAAAAACACATCAGGGAAGATAGCCCTGAAAGGAGGCCTAGTGAGAGTCATTTGCAGCAAAACCATGGATTTCAAGAAGCTCTTGAAAAGGCATCTGATATCTCATTACAAAATTCATCCCTTACAGGCAATTCACATGTACAGAGTGTTGGCATTGAGAAATTAGAATATGCATCTGTATCATCTGGTCTTAGGACTAGAAGGCTCTCTCAGGATGGTTCTATAAATTTTCATAACAATTTTGATGATATAAGTACCTCAACATCAAATGAAAGCTCTAGAGCTTTTCACGGTAGTTTCAATGCCAGCAAGCTTCCGCTGGATGCATCAACAGTCTCTGCAAATTTGTTACAGAGTGATAGTAACACACTTGATGAAAAATTTATGGTTGAACCCATGAAGGAATTTTCTGTCTCAGATATTGAAGATCATTGCATTTCAACTGAGCCTGAAGAACAATGTCCAGGATCAGTTGCACAAATGCTTTCAGAAACAGGAAGATTTTTAAAACATGGATCTTCGTTAGATGCTAATAAAAGGCCTTTTCTTTCATGGAGATCAACCACCATGGCTGAATCGTGCAGTGCAAACACAGCCATATCAAAAGATGACTCAAGTACAGTCTTGTCATTAGAGACTTCGAATTTGGACATTCTTAATGGCAACAGTTACAAAATTGGCACAGTTGATGGAAAATCTGATTTTTCTAGAGCAAGATCCGAGGGTTCTATTTTGACACATCCATTTCAAGATGTTGGCATTACAGAAGATAGAATTATAAGGGTCAATGTTCCAGCCAGCGAGCAGATTGCTGAAGGCAATTCTATATTAGCAAAATCACAATACGTGGAAAGACATGAAAATGATAAAACCCACATTAGGCATAACAGTGGTACGGACGCTGGGGAGGACAATATTATCTCAGATATTCTTAAATTGAACATTGACATTTGGGAAGATGATTCAATAACTAGTCCCCATGATGTTGTTACTAAGGCACTGCTTGGTGAGAAAGAAAAGGTTAATGGTTTACCAAAGGATATATCAAGCTTAAGGAAATTGCAAAATAGTGGACAGTCCAGGTTCTCATTTGCAAGACATGATGGATCTTCTGGAGAATCAAGTCAGTCATCAAAGTCCTTAGTTTCTAGCGGACAATTCCCAGATACATGGTCAAAAGGAAAAGATACTTTGGATGAGAGAGTTGGTTATGATCAAGTCAACAGATCATTGAATGATAGGACTGCTTTTGATCAGGAAGAATATCAAATGCTTTCCAACAGAACTGCACCTCCTCCTCTTTCTGGTTCTACTGGTATGATGATACATATGTTTTTTGAGTTATATAATTTTAGATTTATAATGTTTTTATTCTACATATGCAGGTTTTTTATTTTTTCTGTTTTGGTATTCAACTTGCTCTGTTAATATTCTGATATATGTCAGGTTTTATAAATGACTGCAACTTGCTTGTCTAACAGCACAGAATTTATTATTTGTATGTTGGTTCATTTATTTGGCTGTTTTTGTTTTTCCTATTTTCGAGATTCGGTTTGTGTTTATATACAGATTGATTTTAGAAACGCCTGGCATGTATTGACTACACTTACAGTATTCTGAATGCAATTAGTTTCAATCTCTTGTAGAAAATTCTATTGGCTTTGTGCTGTCATATACTGATACATTGTTATTCCCATCCTGAAATTGTTTGGACTTTGGATATAGTTATTTTATCTAATGAGATTACAAAGCATTGTTATGAGATTTGTCCTTCAATTTTTCAGTTTTCTTACATGTGTTATTGACTTGGGATTTCAATGTTTGTATGGCAAGAGACACAATTGTTGGCAGAAAGGTAATATTAGTTAAGAGCTATGCCTGCTTGAAATCAAAGACAAGCTACAACTTCTTATGAGTAGTGAGAAATCAGTTTGTTTAGCACAACTGAATGGGTTAGGAACTATGATATGATATGCAATTGACCCATTTTTCTTGTGCTTTATGGATTAATTTTATCTAATGTATGATTTGTAGGTATTGTAATTTTTAGTTCCCGCCAAGGCAGGATACTATTGCATTATTTCAATCTATTTTTTAAATTAGTTTAGCCAATTAGTGCATAGAATTAAAATATTTGAACCAAAAAACAATAGTGTAGGTTTAATTTTTATCTTAAATTATTGTAAATATGGCTTTTTTCTTAATTCTTATTGGTAACAGTAGGTATAAAATTCAATTGTAAAAAATAAATTACAGTTCTTTTTACATTTAATGCATTAAATAATCTGACTTTACTGTGATGTCACCTGCCAGCTTGATACAAATTACTGTCCAAATTGATTATTGTTTATTTAATGTGTGACTTCACCGGCTAGATTTTTGTTTGTTTGTGTGTTTGTTTGAAAGAAAGATGCATGCAAAGTATGCATTCGATTGCAATGCTGCAGACGAAACGAATTCCAAAATTAGAAAATGTGATTAAATGAAGCACAAAAAGAAAAGATAAATGGCAACGCAAATGTAAATCTTGTGTAAATTAATGGTGTCATTCATGCATTTATTTAATTATAAAGAGATTCACCTAGGCTTGTCCACAAATACATGAATGAAGCATTTGGAATAAGAATTAGGTGGGCAGCTTGTTTGTTGTTTAGTTGGGCAAAAATATTTGAGCTGTCAATCAGAGTGCAACTTCTTACGTTGTAATTAATTGTAATAATACTGATGAAGCACATTTGTTATTTTGTTATTAAAAACACACATTAACAAGATATTAAAAGTGAAGGATCAACTTTTGACTCATCCAGTTCTATTGTATACAATTTGTTTATTTGGCATAGCCATAATCATAATCTTTTTTATTTTTATTTAAATAATAAATTTTATTAATGAGAACTTAAATTATTTAAGATTTGAAATATTTAATTGTAAATAATGATTGAAAGAAAAGGAAATAAAATATAGTTTAGTTTTTTAATTATATATAGCTTAAAAATATATATTTTTTTGATCAGTAATGTTGTGATTTTTTATTTATTAAGAACACTTTTAACTGGAGCTACTAACCAGTGGGGGTCACAATGGGGGACCCCCTCCCCGAGGGATTACATGATGAAATATTAACACCTCCCTGATGATATGAATGCCACGCTTACATATATTTGTTATGTCTATCTCTTCATATCACTCCATATGCCTTATCTCTCCAAACATCTCCTTATCTCTCTATATTTGTTATTACAATTCTCCTTATCTCTCCAACACAGGCTTTGTCGCTCCTTAAACTGGCACAGGGTCATCATGAATCATTGGAAATTTTTGGCACGAGAGGGACTGCAGCATGAGGATTTTTATGCTGCATGGACTGCAAACGAAGTGGCATCAACACCAACGAAGCCATGAGAGGGATCGCAGCACGAGGATTTGTGCTGTGTGGACAGCGAACGAAGAGGCATCAACACCAACCGCAACGTGGGTACCAATCGCTAGGGGGGACCACCGAACGTACCAAAAACAGATGGGCTTTCTCATTCAGCGTGCACAGTACTTGCAAGGGTTTGAACATGAAACCTCCCTATCAACAGGGATCTCAACATGCCGTTGCGCTGCAGGGACATCCCCACTTAAAAATATATATTATTCAATATTATATACTATTTTGTTATAATATTAACAACTAAATTTATTTTTTATTTAATATTATATTTTATTTTATGTTAGATATATTATACCTATTTGTGTTTTATATAAATAAGAATTTTATTTTTAATGTATATATTAAACGTTATTGAATAAAAATATAATATATTTTTTACATATAATACTAGTTAAAATTTTAAATTATAATATTTATTCTCATACTTTAATTAAATATATCTCTTCAGATCTTTTAAAATATTTGTTTGTTCCTCTTTAGGTCATTTTATACGAATGTCTAGAATGTCACCTGCAACTAACATATATATTTTAAATTATTTTATAATTAATAATACTCACATAAACTCTCTATTTCTCTCTATTTCTTGCTCCCTATTCCTATCCCTATCTCTATCTTAATTTCTTACTTTTCCCCCTCTATCTCTTTCTTCAAATCTCTCGTCTCCCTCTCCATCTATATCTTATAATCTGCATATCTCTTTCTTATTCATTCCTTCCCTTGTCTCTCTCCCTCTCTCTATGTATATATCTACCTCCCTTTCCATCTCTCCATCTCCCCCTCTTATTATCTTGCTCTTTTTATCAGGAACAGGAAATAATATTGATTTTACTTTAATCAATGTAGAAAATGAAAAGTTCAGCAGGCTAGGTGGAGTGGTAAGATAGGGTCTAGATTGATTCCTAGGGTTCAAAAGTAGCTGGACAAGTCCCTAGTGTTAAATTGGCTATTTCTATGGAGGCCACTCACACTTGTCTACTTGAGCATGTCGGTGGATGGAAGTGGGGCCCCCACAACAGAACATGATCCTGTTAGACTCCAGAAATCTTAGATAAAGGGGTTCAAAATCAGAAATGGGAAAAGATCTAACATTCTAGAATTTGAATGAGAGGACAAGGCATGTTAAAATACCTTCCAAGATAGAAAACAATAGTAGCAGCATGACAATAATGGAAATTGTTTTAGAACATGGAAAATAGACAATAAGTAAAACCCCATAAACAGTCAAAGTAATATATTGCAAAGAAATTTTATTGAGGTGCGGGCTAAAAATAGGCTCAACTTTTTGTCTTGTTTTAACTCTCTCCCTTATCTTTTCTGATGATTAGGGGATAGGAGGGCTTTGTGACCTTAACTAAAGCTTCCTTTTGTCTGTTAGGGTTTTCTGAAAACTTGAGCAGTTTTGCCTCAGGCAAACAAATGTTTTTTTTTTTTCTCTTTAATCTTCCTGACAATTTATGGGATGGGATAACTGCCAAGGGACATTGAAACAAGATCTCATGGATCCTCTTGGTAGCTGTGTTGATGATCTTATGCTCTTGACACAGCATCTAAAAAGGTTGATCCTATTTTTGGATATGGAACACGTCTTTTTGAGAAGCCAATATTTGTTGTTGAACTGACAAATTTTGTAGTTGTGGATGCTAGTTTTGATTAATTTAATGTCAAAAGAAGCTAACCTCTTGAAGAGCCAAGTCCATGTTTTTGTCAGATTTTTCCAGAAAAGCAGATGTTCCCAGCCTGAAAATCAGTCGTATGTGATTAAGTTGCCAGGATCACTGAACTTTTTGTTTTGTTGTCTTGTTTGATGTGGGCGGGGCAAGAGGCTAGTTAAAAGAAGCTGGGCGATGACTAGATTTATTGGGTTATTCTGGATATTGTTTTCTGGAGACATATATGACGTAGACATGATTTCAACATTTCAAAAAAGCCGAAAACACCTGAGTTAAGAAATAAAAGATTGAATTCTATGTAGTATTGGTCTTAGTCTTATGGTAAAATATGTATTTCGATTATTTGTTACCTTTTGTAGTCAAATGCATGCATTGTTCCATATGTTTGGTAGTTATGGTGCCACCCAATTATGGATAGAATTACATCATTGAAAGTTTCTGTGCAATTGGGTGCTCAAGTTATGTGGTCTTTCACAAGATAGTGTAGCTGACTACACTTATTGTGACAATAATGTAATGATGGGACATAAATATGAAGTTACTTGAGAGATGGGAATCAGGAATTGCAATTTCATCTTTGTACAAGGAACATGAAGGTTAGTTTTTATTTCAATAGCTATATGATTATGAGATTTTTTTTTTTTTAGATAAGTGCCATCTATTATGGGGATATGGCCCTATATTGATAATAAACAGTATTACATATGCACTGGACCCCAAAAGGATATGGCCCATACTATAAAAACAAAAAACAGTCATCATCCAATCACAGCTAATCCCACTACACATGCCTCAGAATAGTTGCAATGCGATCACCCAAAGTCGCCACATTTTCAATATTGTTATCTGACAACCAGCCCAGGTCTTATTCATCATCCTTCGAAATGGGCCCAATTCTCCAGAGGAGACCCAGCATTGCCCACAAAATTTTCCTTCTTTGACCGCAACTCTTTCGCAGCAACCCGAATCTCATCTTCAGAGTCTGTACCATCCACGTCCGAGAGGAAGCACGCAGGATTGAAGAATGGGCCCAATATGCTAGCCCACTCCTCTTCCAGCTCCATGACAGCATTGCCTACTGCGTTGGCATCTACATCCCTGACAAACCCGTCCATTTTCTCAATGCATGCCACCTTGGAAGGAAGAATGTCCACTAGCAGGCAAAGAATGGTCTCGTAGATGAATCCATCGCACCAGTGCCTATCTCCACTAAACGCCTCCTCAACAATCGCAACAATCGCTGCCTGCCCTTTGACATCAATGTCGAACAGTCGGTCACATTGCTCTGCTAAAGACTCATCACGACACATACAACTCAACCTGAAGTGATGAACCATGATTCTGTGGCAACTGAGAAGAAAGCTTCCACCAACACAAGACCCGGACTATGCGAATTACTAAACCGAAAACTGCCCTGCGAATCCTCCATACTTGCTTATGAGATATAATAAGCTGCTTGCTTAAATCTTTCTTGCCGCTAATTGCTGATAAACAATGTTTTAGTTTATCTGTCTCTTGTATGGTGTATAAATATTATAATATTTGAGAGTAATATGATTCAGGAGTTTAAAAGTCAGTATATTTAGAATGCTAGGTCTGCTTGATTTAGGTGTTAGCAGGTTAAATGTGAATATTTCTTATTTAATTTGGAATTGATGTGAAATAATGACACAATTCAGGAGTAAAAAAAATTCAATGTATTCAAAAACCTATTCACCTAAGTGGTAGCATGGGGGAGAAACATATGATTTTGTGACTGAAAAACCCTTGGGTTGACATTATTTTAACATCCTTTTTATATACAAATAAACACATCATCCATTTTTATTTAAAAATTAACTAGAATTGCTATTTTAGATAAATCTATGTAAAAGATGCTGAGAGATATCACTCTTAAGGTGCCTATTCCCTTAATGGGTTTAATGTGATATTTTTAGAAAGTAGGAATATTATCACCTAATAGAATTACCTGCTTTTTGGTAGTTGCTCTTGATATATGCAATAAGAGGCTTCGGGTCTTAAATTTTAATTCTCCAAGAATGCTTAAATCTGTTGTTCATCATTGCCACTTTTTGTGTTGTACAATTGAACATTTTCAAGTAATGAAGTGATGTTAGTTTTTTAGTTTTCCTCAATCTTTTCTGTTTCCTTGCCCATCTCCTTTTCATAAAATTTCAAGTTTAACTACTGCTTTCTCATGTTTCTTTTTGCAACTTAGCATTGTATTAGTTTGTTTGTGCCTATCCGGCTGCTGTCTTTGTTAACAGAGAAACATTTTCAAAATTTTCTTTTATTTTTCTTTTTGCAGTTGCACCACCTTCTGTTTCAAGGTCTCAGTTTTCTGCCCCACCGGGCTTCTCAGTTCCAACCAGGGCCCCTCAAGTTCCGCCTCCTGGATTTTTTCCTCAGTCAAGAGTTGAAAGGCCATATGAACCTCCGACTACAACAGGTTTTTGTTTAGAATTCAAGTTGTTACTTCGTTCCATAATTTATTTGAGCAGGATGAAATTTTGAACCTAAACTTTGCAAAGGAGTAATTTTTGAATGCAATGCTTGTGTTTCTGCAGTTTTTTCAAATGGAACTAAAGATCACAACGAGGCTGTATTGTCACAAAATGCTTTTTCTAATTCGTACCCTTCACTACATCAGACACTGGGAGTCAATAACTCTAATGATGTGGAATTCATTGATCCTGCAATAATGGCTGTTGGAAAAGGCAAATTTCCTATAGGACAGATCCAGCGTGGTTCTGCAGGTCCTGATTCAGTTTTTAGTGGTCCTAGGCAGGATTTGTCTGATTCGAGTTTTAGTCAGTCCTTTCTTGGACTTCGATCTCCTTTCCCACAACAGGTCAGTTCTGCAGACTATGATGCCAGGCTTCAGATGCTGAAACAAAAACCATTTTATACCAACTCAAGTTTGACATCTCCAAGGCAGCAGTTTACATTTCAGGACCAGATTGGAGACATTTCATCTTACTTGTCCCGTCAGAGTGATGCTATGATTCCATCCATGATGAGAGAACAATCTCAAATGAACCTTGATTCTGTGTTCTCTCAGCCATCTTTTCAACAGCCAATGAATTTATCTTTCAGAAGCTCTTCAGTTGGTGCAAATGGTTGGGATAGTTGGAACAGAATGAGTTCTGCACTTGAATCTGGGCTTGGGGAGAGAAATTTTTTAGAAATTGGGAACAAAGAAAGAATGGGTGCTTGGGATCCTAAAAGTGGATTGACCAAGCTCTTTCCAACTTATGGTGAATCGATGTTCCACATGCCATGCTCAGAAAATTATTACAGTAGACCATTTGAAATGTGAAGAGTTGTTCTACTGCTGCCAAGCAGAGTACTAGAGAATAGCTATCATTGAAAAGCTTAAATGGTGCAAACTGGTATGTGGTAATTTTAAATTGGTTTTATCCCGTTCAAAGTCCAAACTTCAAAGATTAAAACTTGCTGACTAACAGGTTCCCACAAAGCAGTGCTCTTTTGAACAATTTGTTTGAAGAATAGTCAGTGCTACATCTTTTGTATGTTGATGGGGAATATGGAAATAGCTACAACAGCTATGCCGCTGTGGAGCCATGCTTGTTTTTGTTGGCTGTCATGGAAATTGCCATGGCTTAGATCTGTTGCCCACTGGAGAATACTTTTTTATGCTGCTATGATACTCTCTGATTTGTAGGGGTTTTGAAGAAGTTATTTTATTGATACAAAAATTGGAGTCACACCTCATTCATTCCTTAATAAATTATATATTGTGGAGAAAACAGTACTCCTGAATCCTACATATTTTCAGTGGTATGGAGCTGTGGTACAAGAGAACTTCATATCAATGGGGCTTGAGGACGATGGCTATTGCAATGGTGCTTGCCTTTATTCATGTGCACCCAGATAGGCGATATTATTATATGGGCTTTTCATTGTTATTAAGATACATAGCTCAAATTGTAATCTGTTGATGGGTGAGTTCGAAGTGAAGCTAATTGAGAAATTTTGATGTGAGAAAATCTGGCTTCAATTATCTTGCCAAGAGGTAGGCACATTTCCTGCTAAGCTTCCTGTGCTGTTGAGGGCTTTTGCATTGTAATTGTTGGTTTGCACATATGTATTAATTGTAATCTAACACTGCATAAATGCAGAAAAGCTTTTCAATGCTATTTTCATGCAACTGTTGCCTGTATTCAATTTTCATGTATTATTATTAAAGTTTCATGTTCTATGTGAGGTTTTCTGGGCTATTTAAGCCTTGCTGGTTGCTGACAGAAAACCCAATTTCTTTCTCAAGTGTTACTTTTTGACCCTTTGAATATATATATTTTTTCCTTCAATCTCTAACTGAATGTCCAGGCTGTTCTCAGTGTTTTTTAATTTTCATGTAACTTGCTTCTAGGAGTATTTTTAACTAAAATTTTGAATTCTAGTTCTTATAATGCAGTTAATTTTGCATTGTCGTTTTCTATGAATTTCAGATGATAGATACAGTGTTTTATTCAGAACCACCTAGTGTGAAATTCATGGGTCCTATAAGCTTTGATGCCATGCCCAATGGAGCATTTATTTCAGAAAGTTATTTGGTACATTGATCACTGAGATGTACAGGACTTGCAGACCATGAAAATTGTCAGGACATACATATTACAGATGATGTATTCTATACAGATCTACCTATTGCAACATTCATTGATTGTTTCTAGTTGATTACTATAGACCATAGAAGCATATATTTTAAAAATATTGTGATATATTCCAGCATATCTTTTCTTGGAATGGTTCCCAACATTTTTTTGACTATATTGCAACTTTTTCAAAATATTTTTTGACCAAAAGTTTCACCAATATAAAGAAGTTTTTGGTGATGTGTTACTGGTAATATTCACATAATTACTGTAAGTTTTTTTTTTTCCATATAAGGAGTAGACCTGCAAGTTTTTGGTCAGTCTTCTCTAGATTTTCTATAAACAGGTTATACCCCTCAAATGGTGTAAGCACCTGTTAAAATTTTCTGCTGCCATTATTGAATAGCTGTTAGATCTGTTGCCAAGGGATTATGGCAATTATTGTTGTCATTATTTAAAAAATGAACATGGTTATCTACAATTTTGAAGACATCTGGTATAATTGGGTTTGAAAACATTTTGAATAGAGAACATGACTGTCGTTGTGATTTAATGACTGCGACTATTGCCTTTGATTACAGCAAACATTGATGTCACTATTCATGATTCGTGAGCATTGTCATTACTAGACAAGGCAATCAGATGATTATACTATCTGTTGACTTTCATTATAGTTGCATCGCAAATTTAATGCTGTTATTTCAACTTATCAATGGATAATGTTATCATTATTTAATTTGTAAAATAGCTGTATGATTGAGTTTGTTTGGGAATTTTCATTGTATATCAGGTGTTAATAATGTCATAATCGTGGAGATTATTTTCACCATTATTGTCTTTTAACATAGCACCTGTGGTGATTATTGATCTTCATATGATTACTGATCGGTATGTTGTTCAATAGCATCCTTATTAGTACTGTGATTAATTAATATGGGCATCAATACTGCTGTCAACATTATAGGAATTATTGTTGATCAAAGTGATGGACATTGCTGTTCTGCAATTCTAGGCATGAATGTTGCCACTGCTGTGAACTTAAGAGGTATTTGATGAAATTAGGGAGATTTAAGTTGTCAACTGTAAACATTTTTTGTATAGCTTATTCTTTTTGGCTTGATAGTTATGGAGAGGTAGGGTTAACGAGCCTTATTTACCTTAGTTTTATTTTATCACATCACTCTAGCAGGGTTAGTTATTAATATTGTTAAACACATTTATATTACAATTATCTGTAATCATTGATCTCAAAACTAATAAGCAAAATCAATATTCAAATTTATGATGTAAACTCTTGTTTACTTTAACTCACTCTCTATGTAGCTAGGATGACTTTAAATGTAAAAAACATGAGCTTTTTATATCTTTAAAATATTTAACTGCTTTTCTAGGTGCCCAATATTTTCCCTTTTTTTTTCCAATAATATCTTGAGAAATTGAGAATATTTTTATCTTTTGCGATGCCCAGAACAATGTCTGCTTTTATGCTAGACCTTGGATGGAGACCTACTAAGCTTTGATGCTATATGTTCAGAGGAGCATATATTTCTGTAAGTAATGTTACTCTCAACTGTTGAGATGTGCTAGATTTATGCACCATCAAGGTTATTGGGATGTCAGATCAGTACTAATGATGAAATTAATTTTTATAATTGTTAGATGTCTTTGAATCAGTTGCGAGTCTCTAAATGTTTAGGAATTGGCACTTGAAATTGTAGTTTTGAAAGATTCTGTTTGTAGCTTTTTTAATAAAAATGATTCTGGAATGCATTCAGAGATTTCTGTTGATAACTTACTTTTGTATGTGAATTCTCTAAAGCATAGAAGGGCTGCTGTTTAGAAGTTGGTATATGGACTAGATGACACAAACCATCTCTGTCAATTGTCTAAATTTACATGAAAAATCTGATTGAGAAAGTATGCATGTTAAAATAACCCTTGCAATACGGTAGGTAATGTTGACCTTAAAACTTCACTAACTTTTGAGTTTCTAGGTTCTATTGGCATGGAGTACCTAGAATAAAGCAGGATTTTGAGTATGGAGCAAGTTGCTAGGACTTAATGTGGCCCACGCAAAATATGGTGGGGGAATATCATGAACAAGAAATTGGACATGTGGTTTATGCATTGGATAGTGCCTCGTACAGATGTGGTTGGTTTCTTTGTGAATCTTGAGATCTGCTGTCGGGTGCATTTGACTGCTCATAATTTCACCTACGTTTTTGGGCATATGTAATATTGTCATATGGATATAAAATTATATTTTGTTTTAGTATGGCTGAAGTTTTTGGATGTCTTTTGCAGGGCTCTGAAGTTGTTCAACTCTACATTGAACAGAAGTTGGTTTCATTGATAGGCGGAGTGACAATTTAGGAGTACTGTGATGCTGTTATGAATTAAGTGTTTTCTTGTGTTTTCCCTTTCTGAGGAAATTATTGTATTTTGTACGTCAAGGTAATTTATCCTGAATTTTTTATCCAAGCAATATCGTTTGGAAGATCTCATTTTTTCTGTTGGTTTTATTTGGTTCTGTTGAATCTCGCAGAAGGGTATATATGCCTCTGCTCTAGCCATCTACGTGGAGTATTATTGCAAATATTAATAATTCAAGTCCTCAAGCAACGAGTGTCCAACTGTTGGATATTCTTTTGTTTGAGGTTTGAGGTTTGAGAATGGAGTAGTTCTATAGCTTTTAATTCCTGTTCATTATAGAATATCCAACGGTTGGTATGTTTGAAGTAATTGATGGTACACATGTTAGTCTGTCTGTCTTAACAACACTGCTATAATTTCTTCAAGTGCTTGAATAACGTTCTGAAGCTTTTTCCATTTCCAGGTACATATTTTAGGTATATTTGTAGTAAGTGACGGTATGTATGTTTCTTATCTATCTTCACTTACCTACACTATTTTAGTTTCTTCTGCTGCTGGAATAGAATTTTGCAGTCGGTCATCTTCTATTTTTACTGAAATCACATTCTAATAGATAGTTCTTGAATTTATGTATATTTGTATTGTTTGTCAAAGGTAGTTTGGGTTGAGAGGAATGTTGCATATTTTTGGTCTAAATTTGGCTTATTGAACAATGCAATCTATTGTTGACATAAGTCTATTATAATCAAAGGGCAGGTCCTCATGCTTATTTTGGGTAGCAGTCGCTGCTCCATTTTTTTAGCATCAATTTGTGGATCTGGTGGCCCAATGAATGTTAAATTTTGCTGCTTATAAAATAAGCAGTCATCTTAAATTGCATTATGATAAGAAATCTTTAATGCTAATTGGTCAAATAAATTTTGGAGAAAAAATTAGAAACAAATAAAAAAGGGGGAAAAAAAATGGAGAGCCACATGTCAATCTTCCCAATAAGCAGTTGCTGCTTATTTCTAGTCCCCCCCTTTTTTCAAAGTTTATTTTCAAGTTTTAAGCAGCTGCTGCTCCACTTCAATAGGAAAAGCTTCAAATTTATTCTTTCCTCTTAATTAAAAATTTGCATGGGAACACTCTAGCTGCTTAATTTTAAGCAGAAATTGTACTTAAGCAGCTGCATGGGGACATGGGGAAATTAAATATTTTTTTTTTGAGCAGAAATTTTGCTTATTAGAGTTTGTGAACTATTGGTGGCGTAAATGCACCTATGTTGCAAGCAAATCAAAATTTTATATTCAAAGAGCAAATCTTTAGGGCCGGCATATTTTTGGCCTAATTTTATGTTTATGTAAGCTGTGAACTCTTATTGATATCAAACCATGATGCAAGCAAATTAAAATTCTTTGTTCAAATAGCAATATTTTTAGAGCTTCTCTTGGTGGCAGTCTTGGGAAACATGACATGAATGTCAATCAGAACGGTCAATTTCTCTGTAGGTAAAAAGCCTTGAGACCAACATAGGTCACATGATAACTGTCAATTTGGTGAACCTGCTTATGTCAGACCTTAGTTAATGTTTTATTTCTTTGATTTTTTCTTGTCTTGAAACAAAGCAGAGTACAGATAGCTATGGAGCAATAGGGCTGCAAATGTACAGACTAGATTTTACAAGCTAATAATCCAAGGAACTTATGCACAAACAGGGCCAAAATAATACAATCATGTTTAAAACGACATACAAAGGTCCCATAAACTGTATACAGCTCTTATGCAAAAACCTATTGCAAAACATCTATAAATCAGTGGTCGATGTCGGAAAATTGTATTTCAACTTGGAACTGATTAAAATATTTGGTTGATGTAAAAGGTTCGAGACATTATGTCATCTTAGTTTTTGTTTTAATTTTAATCAGCGAGTTGTACATATAAATTAATGAATGGGGCCATCTATGTCTATGCGGGCAGCATAATGTGTCCCGACTGGACATTTCTTTTATTTATTAAATAATTTAAAAATCAGTACACAATTATATTCTGATTTTTAATTAGCCGATAGGCTATATATGGTTGGGCATTGCCCACTGGAATTCCGTAGTCTCACGCCTGAATTTTTCCCCTCCGGTGCCAGTAAAGTTACGCTTACGCTGCCCAAAAGTTTCTTCACGACAGGTTTATTAATTGCAGTAATGTCTACGTCCACGCACATGTTCTCAAATTTATTACACTACCTTCTATGACCATGTCCGCCAGACTTATTAAATGCTAATATCAACTCTACAAAAAAACCCTCAAACTTTCCAAGGAGAGTCTGCTCTGCTGGAAGAGAGCTTCAGAGAACATAGCACTCTGAACCCAGTAACTTGGTTTTCTTTAAACCCTAGAATATTTAACTGAGGTTTCCAAACGTCCATAAAGATTTTGGTTTTCTGGACCATATCCGTGTTTTATCCGAATCCTAGTAGAAACAGAAGAACGTGCTGGCAAAGCTGTTGGATATACGACAGCAGCAAGTGGAAGTTTGGTTCCAGAAGAAAGAGCTCGGGTATGCTTTTATTTCCCATTGATCATTTATTTACAAAATAGGTCAAAGGTTCGAAACTCGCCAAAGGGTTGAAAACCTAAAAACCTAAAATTTGTATTTTCACGTCTGGTTTTTTTTCCGTTAGGTTTTCACAGCAGTTCTTTAGAAGTTTGCAGTCCATTTCGGTATAAAGGCCTTTAGGTTTAGACTGATTACTCTCTAAATCCATGGGTGGATAAACTAGATGCCCATGTGTTTGAACACAATCCAGGTGTTGGCTATGGTTAATAAATACGTGAAAAGGCAGGGTTTTTTTTGGAGGGTGATTCATATTGTCATTTTAAGACTCTTGGTAATTTAGGGTAATGGTGCAATTATGGTTTATGGTGAATAAATGTTATTTGTGAGGAAGACATTAAAGGATGAAAGCATTAGACCTTTCTTTCGCTTCTGAAGATGATGTATTCGCTCAAATTCTGAACTCACTCGGCACTGGTTTAATTTTTTTCTTCTGTTTATTTTTTATTTTTGGTCCGATAGAATGAGTTTGATAGTGATGAAAAGGAACTTAGGCAAATGATATTTAAAAATGATTACATGATTATATTTCATTGTTACATTCTTTTTGAATCTATCTGTATGTCACTTTCAGACATCTTCGTTTTCATCAAACGGTAATTTTGATGATTTACAAGAAAAGAGTTAAAAAAGTTGAAAAAGTTGTGGGGTTATGCTACGTATTTCCAGTTTGTTTGTGTTTGCTTCTTTAATTTTTGGCAAAAATCTAAGATTAGAAAGGAAGCTATTTGGAATCCTTCTAAGCATGGATGCTTAAAATAAAATTTTGACGGAGCTTCCAAAGGTAACCCAAGCCCCTCAGGCATAGGATATGTGATTAGAGACCACTGAGGGTCAATCATTGGGAAAATGGCCAAGCCAATGCCATCGGACACCAATAATATAGCAGAATTTAAAGCTTTAATGTTGGGTTTATTGGATTGCATCATAGGTTAAGAAACATCATAGTGGAGGGAGATTCAGAGATAGCAATCAATGCAATCAATGCAATCAAATTGTAGAAAACTCCAAATTGATGGCTACAAGCAATTCTGGATAGCATAACTGAAAATTTGGCGAAGCTAGAGCAATATGAGGCTAAACATATCTACAGAAAAGCAAACACAGAGGTAGATGTTCTCTCAAAATCTGCAGTAGAAGGCATTTCTATTCATTGGTGTAAACATGGAGGCAATCATCAAGGTTAACATATAGAGGTTTTAATTCCACAGCAATGGTTTCTTCTATTTTGATGTGAGCATGGCAGGATTTCTCAAAGCAACCAAAAATGTCCCTAGCCTTTCCTTCCCATATTTTTGAAACTTAATCCTTGGCTTTAAAGTTTGGGGAACAACTACTTTTTTGAATTCAAGCTTTTCCGCGAACTCCAAGAGATGATTAGACATGCTAGCGGTGACGTCATTTATTTTTGCTCTTGTTAAAATTGAATTATCCCACCTGCCTCGCGAAAAGCCAGCTTCTGGCAGCTGTCATTCTTAGTACGAGGCATGCGTTGTCCACGATATAGACATCAACTCATCAACCGAGAGATTTGACATTGTTAGAGACATATATCCTTCACCACCTTTGCATACGAATTCATTGCAAGGCATTTCTCATAAATGCATGTTGAAGAAAGTGTTGCCAAGCCTTTGCTAAGCTTTCTTTGCAAGTTATTAACTATTCTCTCTCGACAACCATCAAGGTGACAAAGAATCCGGAAGCCATGTCTGGTGAGGAGTTGTTTAGGTTCATAAAGAGTGTCTATCCAAGGCTAATTTCATGCTTCGGTGTAGACACTCCCATCTCCCTTTCGGCTTCCACTTGACAAGTTCCATTCAGAAAAATCACGGATTTAAGACTGAAGTCTCTACTACTTTATCCAGAGCCAACAATCATCCTGGCTGTAAAGTTCATCCCAAGCAGTGGACATATTAGCAGGGAGGAATACTCTCGTGACAACATTAGTTTTTCATCTAGGTTTATTGCCTCCCTCATGGACTTGAAGCTCGATAAGCAAGCAGTTTGAACCCTCACCAAGAGGTGCGTCATGATTCAGGGGCTCCTCGGTCGAATGAGAGAATTATTTTCAATGATCTCTAGTAACTCATCAAATTTTATCCTTTTCTGCTCGACCTTACTGGCAAGGACCTTGACAAGCACAAATCATTCGCAGGTATGGGGCTTAGATTTCTCAAATGGCGCTTCCTTGGAGAGAATCTAGAAGATTTGGGCAGGGAGGAAGAGCTCCTTGAATTTGCTAGGCTGAATGGAGTCTTGCCCCCAAAAGCAGAAGAAGAGGAACCCCTTGCTGAATAAGGCAGGAGAGGTGGCAGTAGAGCTTTGGGTCGCAGATCTGGCCGAGGCCGATGACACCCTTCGAGCAGAGGCCATGGAAGATGCAGAGCCCCAATGCCCCTTGTTGAGCCAAAAGAAGATCCTTAAACAGATAGGTTTCTCATGCTGGGTGTTTTCCTTTGACACGTTGCTAAGCCTTGAGTTGCTTGTTGGGTCTTTTAGTTTTTTAGAAAAAATTAAGATAATTTTTGTTGAAATTACTCTTAAAACTCTGACAAGTTTTTGATTATTGTTGCTCTAAACTCTGAAGATATTTTGAATTGATGAAGAAGCTGTATAGGGTTTAATGCTTTTTAAGATAAACTTATTTTCATACCGAGCTCATAATTTTGTGGGCATTGAAGCTAGTTTCCCTCTTTGTGCATATTTAGCGATTGGTTTCAAATATCTGTCTTTTGCTATGCCTTTATTGATAAAATAAAATCAAATAATTAGACATTCTACTCTACAATTGTACAATTATAATGTCACTTATCTAAGTAAATATATGCAAATTGGTTCAACTTCAAGAATTTTGTACATAGTCTATTTATCAATTATGTTAACATAAAAAAATAAAAAATGTAAAAGAAGATGAGAGATAATTTTCTAATTTTGTACTTTAAATTAATTACTATTTTTTAAAAAACTTTCATATACTAAAAGAAATACAATATAATAGTATTATTTTATGTTTAAGTGGAGTATCAAAATATATATTTTATTTAAATTTTTTTTCTAAAGTTATTTTTAGATAAATGTAAGATTTTTTAAATACAATTCTAGTAAACTAGTATGCCTAGAAATATAGGTAAAGTATGCCCAAAAGGTATCATATTATATTATATTAAATACTAAACTATTATTATATAATGTAATCAATTTAAAACTATTATTAAGATATTATTATATTATTATATTTCTATTAAATTCTTCAACAAAGCAAAACCAAATTATTAAGACTAATTATTATTATTATATTCATATTTTTATATTGTTATAATATTAGATTGACATAATTAGGAAGTTAATTATTAGTGTGATGTAGATAGAAAGGAGAATAAGTGAAATATTTTTTTCTTTTCATTTTTAAGTGTCATAAAAATGTTAAATTTAATGCTTCTAGTTTTTATTAACACCTTCGGCATAATTATATTATTATGTTGTAATTAATATTAAATTATTGTTATATTATGATATTGTAATAATAATTTATTATTATTAAGATTACTGTTTTTTTATAGTTTATTTCTATTGAACTCTTCACTAAAGCAAAAAAATATATTAAAAATAATAGTTATTATTATTATATCATTTCTTTATATTATTATTATTATACCATATCTTTAAATTATTATTATTACTATAATTTTTTTTTCGAATAAAGGGGTAAAAACTTCATTGATAATTAGAAACAAGAATTACAAAAGAAAACCAGAGCCTCAAAGCCCCAAAAAAGAACCACAAGCCCAAACAAAGATCAACCAACTTCATAACTATCCATATCCTCAACAAAGATCTTATGCAAGTCTTGATAGTAATATGGGGAGATGCTCCTAACCCTCAACTTTCCAATCATCACCATGTTCTGAAGCCCACTTAGACAAATAATCAGCTGCTCTATTCCATTCACAAGGAATGTGGATGAAAGACACCTTCTCCATGATAACACTAATTTGTAGAATTTGGTTAACAATCCTTGCCAGCTGTCAATTAATCCTACTCACCTTCTGCTCAATCAACAAGTTAATAAACCTTCCACCACCTCAACTCAAAAGCACGCTCCAATGCATAGAAAATTGCTAATCCCTCCATAAAATTATTAGACTACTACCTTTTATGCACTGAAAAGAAGAAAACCACCTCCCCATACTATCCCTACCAACAAGATCTGGATTACCCCTAGAGGAGCCATTGGTGTTAATCTTGATGGACTCATCTTGAGGGGGCATCCACCTTCCCACCCTTTGAACCTTTTTCATAGCACGTCTACCTCTTCTGACACAAGTTGAGACGAGAGACATCTCTTGCAAACCCAACCTACTCACAATATCGGCCTCTCCTCTATCTAGAGGAAAATTTACCTCACATTTAGCTTCCATCGTCTTCCGAATCATTCCAATGATTCTATTCCACACTTGCTGAACTAACAGTCTGACTTTTCTAAAGATCCTCCTATTCCTCTCTAGCCAAATCTGCCAAAGTATGAAAATAGGCCCGATGTGCTAGACAGTCTGGGGAAAAGAGGACAAAATAGGAAGGCTGCCCAAATTGCTCGAACACAAGGGTGCTTCCACACCCCCACCAGTAATGTCATATTAGCAGCGAGAAAGGACATCTGAAGAACAGGTGTAAAGAATCCTCCTCCCCATTACCACACTAAACACAAATGGAAGGCCCAAGGAAGCCACGCTTGTGAATATTATCCCATGTTAGACATCTATTCAAAGCCAAAGTCCAAGCAAAACAGTTACACTTCGGCCCAGAGAAATTATTCCACACATATTTCCACCAATGCACCTCCCTCCTCTCCAATCTACGAGACAACAACTCCTGGTACCCATTGGCCACAATAAAGACGCCCTTAGGATTCGAGGACCAAGCAAGTCTATCCCTATCTTTAAGGGAACTACAATGTCTACTCGCCAAAATGCCATGTAGCTCAGCACAATCTTCATCCATACTAACAACCAACCATTCATTAGGAACCTTCCACCGCTCCAACTCCAAACGCCCACACCTATAAACAGCCTTAAAGTCACTCACTCTAGACCACCCTGCCTCCAGGAACCTCTGGCAAAGATTCCCAAGGTTAGGAAACTGATCAATGATTGGGGGGGGTATCCATCCCAAAAGTCGAACCAGAAAAGCACCTCTTCCCCCTTCTTACATATCCAAAAAAATCTTTCCTTTATAAGTGCAACCCCTTTCTTGAGAGTGCTCCAAATTGTTGAGCCTTTTTCGGCAAGTAGATATCTTGGAATTTCCTCCCTCGGGATCCTTTGCATATACTTGTTAGACAAAATCCTAGCCCAGCCTCGATCCTATTCAACACACCACCTCCAGTACAATTTAGCCGCCAAAGCTTCCCCAAATAAAGCAGACTGCCTTAAGACAAGCCTACTCGACTGTTTCGGGCTACACACCAAGTCCCAATTGACAAGGCACCATTAATAGGAGGACATGTTGCCATAAGAATTGCCTTGCTAGAGAATCCAATCCCTTCACAAACCACTTAGGGGCCACTTGGAGCATACACCGATAAATCAGAAGAGCCTGAATTACCGACTGGATCAGTTGAACCCGCCCAGCAAAGGATAACCATCTGTTATTCCAATGTTCAATCTTCATGCGAAATTTGTCCAAGATACCCTGCCACGAGTCCCTGGGAGGATTACCAATAGAGATAGGAGTACCCAGGTAAGTCAAGGGAAGAGAATCGACCTAGAATCTCAAGATATGAGCAATCCTCCTCTGAATAGTTCCAGGTGTGTTGAAGAAGAGGATGAAAGATTTACCCTCATTGATTAACTGGCTTGAAGCAGCAAGATAAACATCCAAAACTTTACGTAGATTTATAACTTCTCTGATCTGAACTAGTCCCATCAGGGTCGTGTCATCAACAAACTGCAAATGGGACTGAAGAGGCATGTCATTACCCCAACTCCAACCTTGAATAATACTTAGACCCACATTATGCTTAATCAACCTCCCCAGACCCTCAGCCAAAAGAATGAATAAGTACGAGGAGAGAGGGTCCCCCTGACGATGACCCCTAGATGCACCTAACAACTCAGTATGATCTCCATTAATTAGCACAGAGAAAGAGGTAGACAAAACACAACTCATTACCCATTGGACCCATTCATCAGCGAAGCCAAAAGCCCTAAGAATCTTTTGGAGAAAGGACCAACAGACTATCATATGCCTTTGCCATATCTATCTTAATAAACATAGCTTTTTCCTTGGAGGTTGCCATAGAATGAATGGTCTCAGTAGCAATGACCACAACATCCAAGATTTAGCGACCCTCCACGAACCCACTCTGCTCCTCAGAAATGACATCCCCAAGCCAATTCTTCAACCTTTCTAGTATCGACTTAGAAATGATCTTGTAAATCACATTACAAAGAGAGATAGGGCGAAACCGGCCTAGCCCCATCACACTTGGGGATGAGTGCAATGAAAGTCGCATTCAAAGCACAAAGCATTTGCTTATTCCTCTGAGACTTTGGGACCACCTCCAATAAGTCCAATTTGATAATATCCCAAAAATCTTGATAGAACTCAATCGGAAACCCATTCAGTCCAGGAGCTTTCCCTTTCCTCATGTGAAAAACATTACAAAGCCACATCAACTAAAACTTGAAGGAATGATTTTTTAAGATACAAAAATGAGAAACATTAAATTTGATTGGCCAATGATCAGATCCTTTGCAATCTAAAATCTCAGAATTAATAACCCAGTTATCACTCATCCAATATTAAGAGACTAGTCTTTCTGCAATAGCCTCCTCTTCACGCCTTCTATCGTTCCAAGTAAATAATCTATTAGAAGGCTTAACATCCACAACCCTCAGGAACTCAATATTATCCCTTAGAAGCTCAACAGAAGCATCAATCCTAACATTACCACCCCTTTTTTCACCAAGGCTGGAGATTGCATTAAAATCCCTTGCACTTATTCAAGGACCTAAAGGGGGAAGAGATCGAACATATCTTATATGAGACCAGAGCACAAAGATTCCAACAATATCTAAAGGAGCATAAACATTGGTGAAGAGAATCTTTTCTGCAGATTCACAACTAATAGCAACCATTGAGATAAAAGACCTGCTAGAAATCCACCAGAAAGGAACAATATTTCGAGGGTCCCAGAGACAGGCCAAACCTCCTTAATTACTTTGAGCCTCAATACATTACTTTGAGCCTCAATACACTGACAATGAATTCGATCCCAAATTCTACTTGCCTTACTTAACATATCATCCACAGATAAATTCGTTCCCTAGATAAACACCCCATCAGGAACATGAGATCCAATCGACTCCCAAATAGACTTTTGTCTAGGGATGCTATCAACCCTCTAACATTCCAAGATAGAATAGTCATTTTTGAGAAGGAGAGAAGTGGCAATCAATGGTCTTTATAGAGCCAGATTCCACCCAAGTCTCACCAATCAAATTAACCCTTCTTGATCTTTCTTCCTACTCTTTGTAGCAAGAGACCTTTCAGGAGCATCTTTCTTTATAACCTTTAGATATAGTCAACACTAGGAACTTGTGAGAAACCTTTCGCAACAAGCCGAGCCTTATACTTATCCACACTACCATCCATTGCAAACTTGGTCTGATATATTGAGTTACATTGAACCATCTTTCTCCCCTTAGGGAGACGGCCTAACTCCCAACTATTGTTCCTCATCAAGGAACTATACTCTTCCTCTATAGCTAAGTCCCACTCAAAAGCCCTGCTGCTTCCTGAAATGTCTATGGATTAGAAGAAAATGCAATGTAATCATGTGGAAGCTCCTGATGCTGTGATCGAGTCCTCTAAGTATGTGAAGGATCCCCAACAAGAGAACTTGTTGACTCAAGTGTTTGTCGAGCCCAAAGAGGTCTAGGAGAAGATGGAGGACAAGTTTCCTCAACTGTAAGTGGACCTTGCGAGTCAAAGTTGAGGGAGTATCATCATCTGAGTCACTATCATCACTATCCACAATGGAGGAAGGTGGAGGAGGAAGTGAGGCCAATCTATGAGAGCTTTTCTCAAAGTGAACACTCCTCTCAATGAATATCTCATGCCTTGCGTTTCTGCATAGGAATACGAGACCGTGTTGTACACCCAAAGACTCAAAAATGTCTCACAATCGGTTTTCTACCACACCAAGCCTCAAAAGGAGTGAAGCCCTTCAAATATTTGTGGGGAACTTGGTTTTGGATGTGTGTGGCGCAACTGATAGCCTCTGCCCAAAAAGATGGACCAAGAGAGCGAGCATGAATCATGCAGCTAGCCATCTCCTTGAGGGTTCTATTCTTCCTTTCCATAACACCATTCTGTTGTGGAGTGTAGGCAGCTCAATGTTGAAGATCAATCCCCTCAAGAGTATAATATTCCTCAAGTCCATTGTCTATGCGAAGGATCTTGATTAACTTCCCTAATTGCTTCTCCACATGAGCCTTGAAGGATAGAAATATATCAAACACTTCACTCTTGTGTACAAGAAATTAGAACCAAGTGAAGCGAGAGTAGTCGTCAATGAAGGTGAGAACATAGCAGGCCTTGCTAAATGAAGGTATTGGAAATAAACTTGCTACATCATTGTGAACAATTTGAAGAACTTCTAAAGCTCTCCAAGATTTCTCCTTATCAAACTTCTCTTCAAGATGCTTGCCCATGGAAGACCCTGAACATACACCCTTTGAAAAAATGATTTGAGGTAGACCTGTGACCATGTCCTTAGAGCTAAGCTATTGAAGATAGCGGTAGTTGAGTTGACCAAACTGCTCATGACATAGCTTACTTTCTGAATCTGAATGAGTGAGCAAGGCCATGGAAGGAGATCAAGGCACAAAGTGGGAGAATGAATAAAGACGTGAATTGTGATTGGCTTGTCCCATTGCTACCAAGGTGTCATTCTCAAGTTCTTTTACCACAACTAAATCAGGTGTGAACTCAACTTTCTTCCCATTCCCATAGTGAGTGATTTGGTAGATAGAGAGAAGGTTGGTGGTCAAGTTAGGAACATAGAGAACATTCTCAAATGTTCCATCATCCATGGCAACCTAACCTTTCCATTCAACCTCCAGTTGTGTATCATCACTAATGAAAATTTGAGGTACCTTCGATGGCTCCGATCAAAATAATGCTCCTTTGTAGAACCCATGTGATACGAGGTACCCGAGTCAAGTATCCACTGCCGTGAAGAAACTGTTTTAGCCACAAATGCTTGCCTTTTTCCCTTTGACTGAGAGGATGTGGAAGGAGATGATTCCTTCTTCTTGTAGACAGATGACAAATTGATATTGTTCTTCTTAATGATGTTTGTCAACTCATCAATTTGCTTGGTGTGGAAATGATGCTCATCATGACCATTTTTCTTCCAATATTCACAAGGTGGTCACTCCTTAGGTGTGTACCCCTTCTTGGAAGATGATGAAGAATTGCCTTTCTGTGGAGAGGATGATTGTGGTCTATCTTGTTGTGGCTTTGACTACTTTTGGTTCTTGCCTTTCGCTTGATTCCTTTGATTCCCTTGATTTTCCACCAAAGCCTTGGACTTTGAAGGCTTGAGAATCCCCATCCCGATCAACTTTGATTGCTCAAGTATCAACATCTCTGTGAATGCATCAAATGATGGTGGAGTGAATGAGACACTTAAAGTCAATTGATGGGTATGAAAGCTAGAAACGAAAGCTAATGCATACTCTGATGGAAGCTTGTCCAACAAGTTGTAAACCAATTGAGCATCCTTCTTGTTGGTGTAAATAATTATTCATGTTGGATATTATTACACCTTACTTAAGTTTACTTAGGAAATGCATTTCATAGTAGTTTGGGTATGAGACACTTGGGTGTTTGTGCCACATTGAGATAGTGTGTAGGAGAATTTCCACCATTTATGGTGTGATCTTGTTACTACTCTATCATATCCACTTATTGTGGAGTGATAATTCCACCTTCGGTGGGTGATCCACCTCATGTGAAATATTTTATTGTTTCTCCTACCTACCACACCTATTTCCTACCTACCCTTGTTTCTTATTGAGCCACATGTCAGGTTTGTGTGCTCACATATCCATATTGCCTTGCCTATATATGCAGGCTCATCTACATTGTATGTAATTGATTAACGATTGATGATCCAATTGATCACATTTTGCATCTTGATAGAATACAGTTTATTTCTATCATCTATTTTGTTCTCTCTTATTTGTTCTTTCCATTGCCTCTAGATCTTGGCAAAATCTCAAATGGTATCAGAGCCATTGGAGTGTCATTGGTTTGCCAATTGAGAGAAATTTGATGCTATTTGGGGTTGTGTATTTTGGAGCTTTCTATTGCAAGTTATTATTGAAGCCTGATGGGTCAAATCTGAGATTATCGTTGGATTGAGGAGGTCCAAAAAAGTCAGTTTTACCTTTTGTTTCATCAAATCGGACTTTGAAGGCCAAATCTAAACACATTTGAAGTTTGAAGCTGCGACATAAATGTTCTAGAAATTATAATTTTGCAGGCAATTTCAAATAGTGATATCTCACTCATCCGGATCCTTTTTTCGAGCAATTTTTTTTTTGTTTTGGGGTAGAATTTCATGATCTGTACAGTGGTGTTGGAGTTTTCTGATTTCGGATACAGGTTTTTCTGAAATCGTGAAATCCCGATTTTTACAACTTTGGAGGCTTCGTTTGGGCTCATATAGACTCCTTTTCAGGTGCCTTTTTTTTGAAAGTGCATAATTTTTTGTCTACTTTTATAATCTGCCATTTGTTTGCAGTGATTTTAAGTAGAAATTGTACTTTCAGTATTTGTTTGTTTTTTGACCTATTTGGTACTTGTATTTTGCTTAGATCTCAGTTTAGATCACTAGCAGTATTTGTTGAAGTCTCTTATATCTCATTTTGAGAAGTTGTAAAATTGAAATCAGAAGTCCACCTTGCCTTGTTTTGCAAGTGGCCCATTGTACACGCACTAAGTATAAAGTACCAAATCATTATTTTTTTGGGGGGGTTACTTTGATTGAGTGAATTTGGGGGGGTGTCTTTTGTGCTCTTGCGTTCCTTCCTTTTTGCTGCTATAGGTTTTTCTAAGTTTCCTCTCTTAACTCCTCATAATTATGCTACTTAGAAAATTGATGCATGGATTAAACTTATGGAAAAATGACTAACTCATTATATTGATGGAACTATTGTTGCTCCTGTTGATCCTAAGGCTGATCCTGTTGGTCACTTAGATTGGCTCACTAAAAATATCAGACAATTGGTACCTTAAGAAAGTATGTATTAAAGGATCTCATTTTCCATATTGAGAAATGTACTCTAATCAAGGATGCTTGGCAAGCTACACAATGCCTACATTTGATGCTTTCATCGAAATCTTGATGATGGAACAAACTAAGTTGATAAGCATGGGCATTCTTAAGACTTCTAAGTCTCAAGCATTAGTGGCAAATCAAGGGAACAAAGGAAATCAAGGAAAGGACAACTCCAACAAGAAGAAATGGCAATCAAATCCTAAGGACAAAGCACCATCTTCTCCACAACAAGGGGATTCATCCTCTTCCAAGAGGGATAATTCACCAAAGAGAGAGAAACCTACTCGTGCCTATTGTAAAAAGTTTGGTCATGAGGAGCGTCGTTGCCATTCTAAGAAGATTGATGAGCTCACACATATCCTCAAAAAGCATAACATTGATTTGCCTAATATCTACAAGAAGGATGATTCATCAACTTCCACTTCCACACATTTAAAAGGGAAAGGGCAAGCATTCATGGCTTCTACAAGTGGGAAGACTCACTCTTTTGGGATAAGAAAAGGAAAAGCTCTTTGTGCTACTACAAGTCATTATTTAGGGAGATGACTTCTAGATTCAGGGGCTTCTCATCATATGGCATCTTTGCAGTCTATGTTCTCTACATTTGAGCCTTGCACCATGCCACATATTTTGATGGGCAATCATACATACATGGATGTGATGGGAAAGGATCTATTGCCATTAGGGATAAATCCTTCAATGATGTGTTGTGTGTACCCCATTTGACAAACAATATCCTTTCCATCTATCAAATCACACATGGTGCAACTAAGAGAATTATGGAGTTCACACCTAAGTCAGTTTTCATTAGAGACTTGGAGACTAGAGTCATCATTGCGACTGGGGTGGTTGATCATGCATCTCGGTTATACTCCTTTTCAGATTTTGTTGATGATGATGATTTCACATATGATGCTTCTACACATGATGATCACACTTCTTGTGATCATTCAGATTTTGAGGAGAACTTTGGGTACTTGAACTTGGGGGGATTCTCACATGTGACCCCGTTCTTGAATCTTGTGTTTCATCTTCTCCTATTGATATCACATCACCTATTGCACCTAATGATGCAGATAGTGCGACAATTTTGCCTTCATGTGATTCAGTGCAACAAGTTATATCTTGTCTTCCAGCTTCAGATTCGTGGGATGATTACTTGATAGACATTGCGGGTTTATTTGTGGAATCCTACATTGGAGATTTGGGAGACATCATTGATGATATTCATCTTGTCTTTCATGAAGATGATCCTTCTTTGATTGTTGCGAGGGAACACTCTGACCCTCTTGTTCATTCTCTACATGATCATTCTTTCAAAGTTGACATGATTGTGGATACTTATGCACAACAGCTGGAGGAGGTCTCTTTATGTTTAGAGGAGACATGTGAGTCTTTGGGACTTGTTCTACATTCATCTCCACTAGATCTTGGAGTACATTTTTCAGCAGTGTGGACCAGTTTACTACCTTTGGAGGAGGTATCTTTCAGCATCGACATGGGGACACTTGAGCAGTTTTTCAGAGATTCCATTCATCATGAGTTTTTTTCACACATCTTCCCTTCATGATTGGGGAGACTTCATGGATACACCTTTGGTTTTGTTTCTTCCTAAGGGGAAGAATGTTATTCGACGTTCGTGCAACAGTTTCTTCATACATCATCGAGCTTCTATCATTGGTGCAGATTCTACATTGAGGGGGGGCTTCTTAGCTTCTCTTCTTCTCTCATATGGGGGGGACTTTTTCCTCACATGGGGTTTTGTTCCTCACATACTTCTATGAGAGTTCTCTTGTATAGATATCATCTCTCTTTTGGGGGAGGGTTTTTTCCTATTGGGTTTTTCTCTCTTTCCTCGCTTTGTGAGAGATTTCATTGCATTGGTTTGCATGCATTTGCATTTGTACATGGGTACCTAACATGGCCTTCTAGTCAGGACCCATCTTGCATTGCTTAGTTGCATTGTAGACTTAAGTGCATTCCCCTAAGTTGCGCTTAGGTGTAAATAATTATTCATGTTGGATATTATTGCACCTTACTTAAGTTTACTTAGGAAATGCATTTCATAGTAGTTTGGGTATGAGACACTTGGGTGTTTGTGCCACATTGGGATAGTGTGTGTAGGAGAATTTCCACCTTTTATGGTGTGATCTTGTTACTACTCTATTATATCCACTTATTGTGGAGTGATAATTCCACCTTCGGTGGGTGATCCACCTCATGTGGAATATTTTATTGTTTCTCCTACCTACCACGCCTATTTCCTACATAACCTTGTTTCTTATTGAGCCACATGTCATGTTTGTGTGCTCACATATCTATATTGCCTTGCCTATATATGCAGGCTCATCTACATTGTATGTAATTGATTAACGATTGATGATCCAATTGATCACATTTTGCATCTTGATAGAATACAGTTTATTCCTATCATCTATTTTGTTCTTTTTTATTTGTGCTTTCCATTGCCTCTAGATCTTGGCAAAATCTCACACTTCTTGTCAATGCCGGAATCCTTAAGCTTTTCTCTTAGCTTAGTTGCTTTCATGACATAATCTTGGATTGAATCAAAATAATTGGGATCCAATATTGTGAGTTCACTATCAAGATTGTAGCCTCTAATCTCGTCAACTTGGCCATACAATTTTTCAAATACATCCCAGGCCTCTTTAATTGTAGTATATTTATCAATACGAAAAATGAGGTCATCTGATACATACGTCCTCAAAGTTCCAAGAGCAATAGAATTTTTAGTGAGCCATTCCATGTGAGGATTAGGATCAACTTTAGGATCTACTGGTGTTGTTATTGTTCCATTTATATAATGAACGAGTCATTTTTTCATTAGCTTACTCCATGCTTTAATTTTCCATGATGCATAATTATGTGGAGTTAAAAGTGGAAATTTAGGTGAACCCTTAGCAACAAAATGAAAGAGAAAAAGATAGAGAAAGGTACAATCACATAAGATACCCCCCTAAATTCACTCAATCAAAGAAGCCCCCATAAAATGACGATTTGACACTTTATAACTAGTGCGTATACAATGGCCACTTGCAAACAAGGGTAAAGTGGACTTCTGATTTCAACTTACAATTGCCTCATATAGGCTATAAGAGACTCAAAACCAATAATGCAAGAGATCTAAACTGAGATCCAAATAAATTACAAGTACCAAATAGGCCAAAAAAGATTAAATTTTGAAAGTACAATTTCTACTCAAATTGGTGAAAAACTAATAGCACCATGTGAAAGAAGACAAAAAATTATGCACTTAAAAAAAAATCACACCTGAAAAGGAGGTCGTATGAGCCCGAACGATTCTCGAGAAGTTGTAGAATCGAGGATTGAACATGTACAATTGTGAAAAATTGAAAATTTGAAAAATTTGTCTACCAAAATTAAAAAACTAACCACACCACTGCAAAGAGCACTAAAAATTAAGCCAAATAAAAAAATATTGCACTTAAAGAGGCTTCAAAATGACTAAGATATGAGCCTTTTAAGTTGGACTGCAAAGTCAAAAAGCTCAATGGTAAGGGGTCCAATTTTTTTCAAGAAGTGCTGATGTTAGTAAAACATTGGCTTAAATTTGACAATCGTATGATTGTCGCGCCAAAAAAACCTCCTTGCCTATGTGGCAGTCTGTATCATACAGAGTAATGACGTTGCCCAATGAAAGAGTGACACGTGGCTGGATTACATGGCAGGTACAAACCATAAAGATGAAACTGAAGTAGCACCTATGTAGTGATACCACCTACTAATTTGTCGTCTTGCTGATGTGGGAAACAACTATGCGATGACGTGTCCAGTTGCTACTAATAAGAGAGTGCTAAGTTGCAAAGAGGGACGTCACGTGGGCGAATACTTGTGTGTCGCATGGCAGCTTGATTGGCAGTTGGCTGGTGATGGCCCAGGTGGCGGTTTCTCGACGGAGGAGTACAACGTTGTGCAGTGGCCAGTGGTGGAGAATTCCGATAGTGGGTGGAGGCGTCAGAGCAAGGAGAAGCGCCAAGTAGAAGCTTAGCCGGTGGTGGCGCGAGCGACGTTGCCAAAAGAGTGAGCAACATCAACGGTGGAGTGAGCAATATCGGCGGTGGACTGAGCAACACCAACGATGGAGTGAGCGACAAGCGAGGGAGTGAGTAACGCTGGTGGGAGAACTAAGCATGGGTCGGTAGGAAAAGGGCCAACAAGACCTGTATATAGGTACATAAACTCGTACAACCCAATAGGGGAAATTTTTCCTCCGATGCCTCGAAATTAACTTTCACCAAAAATAGGCAAATTTATACTCAAAATTCATGGAAATAGTCTCTTAGACTCGAAGGTGAGGTCGAAATTGATATAGGATGCCTCCAAATTGCATCGCTCCTGAAATTTAAAAATCAAACACACCAAGATGTCTCCAAAAAGACTACTCAATGAATCCCCAATGGCTTTGATACCATGTAAGGATTTGTCAAATATAACCAAGATCTAGAGCACAATGAATAACACAAACGAGAGAGACAAAAGATTGATAAGAACAAACTGTATTCTCATCAAGATACAAAATGTGATCAATTGGATAAACCATACAATGAAGATGAGCTTGCTTTTAAAGGCAACAAAATATGGATATGTGAGCACATGATCATGACATGTGGCCCAATGAGAAACAAGGGTAGGTAAATATTCCGCAAGAGGTGGATCACCCACTGAAGGTGGAATGTGACAACAAGATAAGACCACAAAAGGTGGAATTTCTCCTACAAGCAACTTTCCTATGTGCACACTTTCATAAGTGTCTCATATGCAAACTACTATGAGATGCATTATCGTAAGTCAGCTTAAGTAAAGTGTGATTATGAGACATAATTTACACCAATATTGACATTGTCGCGGAGGCTAGCGCGACCCTCGGGGTCAATTTAGCGAAAAAACTTTTAGTAATGTTGATCCATTTGGAAGGTGACTCATAGGTTATCACTAATGTGATCATTCAGGATGACTTAGACAATTGGAAGATTGACAAGGTAGTGAAGGCAACTTGAGAACTTCTAAATTCATTCAAGGAGTTCAAAATCTCGCACATTCACTGATTGGGTAATACGAAGGCAAACATACTCTCAAAGTAGGTGGTGGAGTTAAATGTGGAGATTGAAGAAAAGATTTGGATACATCGCCTTGATGACAGGGTGGAAGTTGGGTTGGCCTTGGTGGATGGTACGCAAGTAGTACCTTTGGACATTTATGTTCCTAAGCAGGATGCCACTATTTTTTACTTTGAGCAATGTGTGGAGTTTTGTTAGGTGCTGTGCTTTGTGGAGTTTGTTTGGCGTGCTGGTGAAGATTGTGGTGTGCTATGGGTTTTGCATGTTTGTTGGAGTGTGTGGAGTAGGTGGTTAGCAAAATGCAGACCAATTTCTCCTTGTAGTCTCTTAAGCCAATGTGGCTTTTTAGAGCAACGCAACAATGGATAGGTTGAAGAGAGTTTTCAAATTTAAAGATGACGAGTTCATGCATTGGGTGTTTGTGGTGCTTGGGGAGTCCTTTTTGAGTGTGTTTCATTGTTATCGAACCAATACATAAACATTACTTCTATGTTCAATGCATGGTGTTTAAAACTTTGTTTGAAGGATGAAGTCTTTTGGCTTGTCTCACTTTGCGTTTAAGAGGAATGGTGTTTGGGATTGACGTTGTTTCTAATGCTTGCTTGGTCTAGTGAAGGTTTAGTGTCTCTTAGGGGTGATTGGCTTCATGTTGGGGAGGCTATTCCCCCTTTGTGCCCCTTCTTCTTATGGGGTGCGGACCAGGACAAGGAGATTTGCAGAGCGATGACCTAAATTGGGCTTTAGGAGATCAATAACTTTTTGCATACGGTGGAGAATCGTGTGTGTAGAGAGGAGTTGGCGGTGGCTTCACAGGGAGTATTAGGTCTTCAGAAGATGCCGAGGAGGATGTGTGGTTGCTCATTGGGCTCATAGAGTGCAAAGCGGTCAAAGGTGACAAAGGGAGTGTGTGTGTCATCTAGTGGAGGGGTCAGAGCAAAGGCTTCCTCATTGGGTCATGATGCTTGAGCTAGCCTAATCTCTCGCTAGTTTTGGTATGTCACTATGAGATAGTGTAGTCTTTTTGGTCTTTGTCTCTTTGGTTGCCTGTGCACATTGTAATGGTTAGGTATTGGGTGGCCTCCATGACTAGTTTACTATTTTGTTGTCAAGACCAGAGGTGGAGCTACCGTCTTATTTTTCCGTGTGGGTAGTCTGTTAGTTGGGGCTCTACTACAGTTGGGTTGATGAATTTAGAGATATTTGTTTGTAGTTAAGCTACTTTTACTTATTAATAAAATGAACTTTTACCCATCAAAAAATAATAAATATTCTTTGAAAAATCTAATCTTCTTATTACATCAAAGTAATTTACAACTTTAAAAAATCATTTAAATTAAATATTCTATTAAAAATCTCTCTTTCTTTCATTGAAGTAATCTACAACTTTTAAAAATTATTAAAATAAAAAACTATATAACTTAATTATAGGCAATTAATAAAATATTTGTAAAGCCATTTCATAATACAATCTTTATCCATTGCTGGCACCGGCTACGGAAAAAACTAAATAAAATACCTGGAGTTGAAGCAGCGGAAAATCATTTCAACAAGTTAAACATTGACGTGCATCAAATCTTAAGTTTTATTTGGTCGCCGGCATATCCATTCCTGAACATAGAGCCTACAACAGCTAAACGAAAAATCCATATTTATCCACGTTTACTAATAAAATGACGAGAAATCTAAAAATTTGTTTGAGTTGTTGAACAGTTCTGAAAAAAATAATAATCACAGCCGGAAGTAGTTGCAGCAGCTCTTGACCAAACAATTCTACGTATAACATTGAAACACAACAAATTCTCTCCCCACATATAAAAAGAGGAAAGCAAGACAGAAACTGGCCAGTGCTAATAACATCATGGCCGAATCAATGTCTGTAATTCTTTTGCTTCTGGTTTTAACGTCGTATAAAATGAGTTGTTTGCATGCACAAGATCTTCCTATTCTGATGCCCCATTACTACGAGAAAAGCTGTCCCTGTGCATTTCCCATCATAAGAAATGAGATGCACCTCGCTCTTCTCAAAGACCCTCGCATGGCCGCTTCTCTTCTTCGCCTTCAATTTCACGATTGCTTTGTTCAGGTACTTTCTTCTTCTTCTTCTTCTTTTAAGGTTCTTTTTCTTCTTCTTTTCTATTTCTCTGGTATAATTAGGAGAGAAAGTAAGTGTGAATGAAATGCAGGGCTGTGACGCATCTTTGCTTTTGGACGACACGCCAACATTACGAGGGGAGAAGACAGCCAATGCAAACATCAATTCTGCGAGAGGTTTTGACGTCATTGATTTGATTAAAACTAAACTGGAAAGTGAGTGCCCCGGCGTTGTTTCTTGCGCGGATATTATCACCATTGCTGCTCGGGATGCTGTACTGCTGGTATGCCCACTACTTTATTGTTGGTATGAGATTTTAACAGTTCGTGTAACATTCAAAATATTGTTTTTGAAATCAATTGTATATATTTATGAATTCGACATTTCAGATCATATTCAGCGATCAATTATCAAGCAGAGGTTTTGTATCACTTCTTACTTTCTGATGAGAGGAATCAACATTTCACATCACATATAGCGATTAAAGATATATTTTTCAGATCATACTTAGTAATTTATTAATCTATTATCAGGAAAAAGTTTTGTATCACTCTCCTGTTTCTGATGAGAGGAATTAAGGCTTCAGATCACTCATCAATTCATCGTCAAGAAGAAGTTTCGTATCACTTTTATGTTTCAAAACATATTCAATAATCCATCATCAGAAAGAGGTTTTGTATCACTCTTATGTTTCCATCATTAAAAAAAGGTTTTGTACCACCCTTATGTTTTGAATCATACTCAATGGTCTATCATTATACAAAACCTCTTCTTGATGATGGATCGTTGAGTGTGATTCAAAACGTAAGACTGACACGAAAACTCTTTTTCATGATGGATTGTTGAGTGTGATTCAAAACATTAGAGTGATACGAAACCTCTTCCTAATGATGGATATCTGTCTACATGAAACCTCCTCCCGGTGATGGATAGCTGTCTACATGAAACCTCCTCTTGGTGATGGATCATTGGAAGTGATTTGAAACATATGCGTGATACAAAATAGACTGATAAAAAACATCTTCTCGATGATCAATTGATGAGAGTGATACAAAACCTCTTTCTAATGATAAAATCTATAGTTTGTATAGTGATGGATCATTAGTGTGATTTGAAATGTAAGAGTGATATTTTTCTTAGTAATGGATCATTGAGTGTGATTTGGAATGTATGACACGAAACATCTTCTTGATGATGGATCATTGTCTACATGAAACCTCTCCCTGATGATGAATCACTAGATGTGATTTGAAATGTAAAAGTGATACAAAATAGAGTGCTACGAAGCCTCTTCCTGATAATAGATTGATGAGAGTGATACAAAACCTAATTCTTATGATAAAATTGTTGAATGTGATCTAAAACATTGATTCAAAAATATACACTATTAATTTCAGAATAACCTTATTATAAAAATTTAAACAATTAACTTTATATTCATGCAGAGTGGAGGGCCTTACTGGGAAGTATCTTTAGGCAGAAAGGACTCATCAACTGCAAGCTTCAATGATGCCAACAATAACATTCCAACACCAAATTCAAACTTACAGACTTTGATCACATCATTTCAGAAGCAGGGACTTTCAACTGTTGACATGGTGGCATTACTGGGTAAGCTAAAAGAGAAATTTGAATTTGTCAAGAATTTGATGTAAGTTGTATATTGATGTGTGCAAGGCAGTGCAGGTGGTCACACAATTGGGAACGCTCGATGCCAGAATATAAGGCCAAGAATTTATAATAACAGTGCAAGCATGGCTTTTTCTGAGCCACATCTATCTATGGTTAAAGCAGCGTGCCCTCCAAGTGGGAATGATAATGGTGTTTGGCCTCTGGATTTCCCAACTCCAATTTTGTTTGACAATTCTTATTATATAAACCTAGTGAGAGGATTGGGACTGCTCAACTCTGACCAGACACTTTATTCAGAAGGGAGTGAAACAAAAGAAATTGTTGAATCCTATGCACACGATCCTTTGGGATTTTGGAAGCAATTCTCTGAATCAATGGTGAAGATGAGTAACATAGTCGACCCTTTAACTTTTGTAACTGGTGAAGTTCGAAAGAATTGTCGCACAGTCAATGATCCACTTTAATGCTTCCATTTCATGGATGTTTATCAAAAAATTTCCCTATAACAACATATAGCTGAAGAGAAGAAATATCTTTTCATTTCAATCAAAGTTTGGTTTGAGATCTAAGAGGCTCTTGACTATTGAAATGAAGTTGAATCTTAATTTAGATAGTTAGTATGATTTTTCCATAGTCATAAATAGTTGTATACAAGCTTTTGGATAATGAATTGTATTTTTTTTTATTTCGACATTTGACTAGCACTTTATGATCCTAATTTAGATGTTAATTTTTCAATAACATAGAATTAGGCCATAGCCCAATAGACTATGTATTATCTAACATACATTTATGCTTAAAAATTCATAAATATACCCATTTATTTCTATATTACTTCATCCAAAACATTTTTGTATTACTTTAACATCTCTTATTTGTGTGTATTTAGATGGATTTATAGAAGTTTAATGGTAAAAAATATGTTTTCTATTACTTATTTTATGTTTATTTTGATGGGTTATTTTTATTGTAATGATTATTATAAGTAGTAAATTTTAAATTTAATTTGATTTTAGACATTGATATGCATGATTAGGAATTAGTTCTAATTCTTTGTTTATTTATTTATTATCTAGCTTAAATCTATAATTATAAAAGTGTCTTAGTTTAGTTCCACGAGCCTGTGAATGACCACAAAAGTAACAAATTAAAATTGTACTTGATCCAAGAGAACTCCTTCCAACTAGTTGTTATAGATTGACTTAAGCATGGAATGTCTTAGGTTGTGTATTAAGTGATGTTTAAAAGGACAAGTACTAATTTCATATAAGGATTAGAAAAATTATTAGAAAGCTCACATTCCAATTTGTATTATCACTCAAGAAGCATCACATATCATGAACATTGTGAACTATCAACTTAAATTAATGTCCTAGAAATCATTATATTTTTTGTTGTCTTCAAATATTTGCACCAAAATGTTGAATCAGTGATAGGGCTTGACCAAAGAAGAATATTCCTTAGAAAAATCTTGATTGTTGTTTAACACCACACCTTTTATGTAGTAGATTCTATACAATAAGGAATCAATTTCCAAACATCAATTTATACATATAGACCATTTCTGCATGCAAAGTTCAAATCTATGAACAAGAATAAAATTAAACTAGAACATCAAATGATAAAATCAATGACCCAAAAGTGTTAATTTGGTAAAAATTATCATATGTTTTCATCAAGTTTAGAGCTAATTATCATTATTTTTATCTATTTAAAATCAAGAATTTACTTTAATACATCAATCATAGCTCATTAATTCTAGGATTAAATGTTTGTCTTTGTTGATTAATTATTTATCCTCAATTATGTTAAAAACGTTATTTATTTTTCCTTTTTTATATTAGTGAATCTAATTGATCCTACACTCAATCAGATCTTGGCCTTCAAGTTTTATTACTAATATTTAATTTATTTTTTGAGATATGGTACTTCCTAGTTTTTTAAGATTTATATTAGTACTCATTTCCTTGTTTCATTAGTTTTATCCCTTTTAATGTTTGTGTTGATTTTATTTGAAAATATTACTACTATCCTACTTTACCTTTGAGAAAAATCTTCATCTCAATTCTAAAATGGGTCAAAGTTTAGCTCATTGTGAGATATTTGTCAACATGATTGATAAAAATCATAATGAGGAAAATGATTTTTATATGGTGTGCACTTGGAATAAATAGATAAGTATTATTATTATTTTTTTTTAATACTAATTTTCTCATGATGTCTCTAGTTTAGCTATTCTTGCTTCTCCTACATAGTTATTTTATTTAGAATTTATTTATTGGAAATCCCTTTGAATTATATATTTTTTAAGGCATCAACATTAACATTAGATCTTCAAGAGATTTACATGGTGTATCCTCCTCCTACCCAATTTTTTTTTCGATTAGTAATGGGCACTTTTTAAGGTACTGAAACACTATTGTTGTTCAAATCCGTGAGCACACCAGCCCAGTGAAAGTACCAAGCCTGCGAGCCTAGCGGCCTAGCGGGGATTTGAACCTTGGTGGCGGTTTCACTAAGCAAGTGTTTTAACCATTGTACTACATGGATCACCCCCTCCTCCTACCCAAGATTATTTATGCATTCACATCCCCTGTTTTCAATATTTATTACAATATTGCTACTAGTATGTAAACTATTAGTTAATGTCCTTCTTTTCGTCCCCACTCTACTTGTACCACCATCTATTTCTTATATTTCATTTACTAGTGCCATGCCTTCATTTTATGCTACTACCATCACACATTATTCTCATCCACTAATGTCCCACCTCCACACATTCACCCTTGTAACTTACTACCCTTTCCTCTTATCCTACCAGTACCATGTCTCTTAATGTTATGCTACTAGTTTCATAGCTTACAATCTCACACCTCCTTCTTACATTTTTAATAATCTTACAACTTACCAAACTCCTCCTTTTAGTGTCACAAATTTACTTCTCATTACTCATCCTTTTTAACCCCCAACATTATTTTTCATGTTTCCATCACCAATATTTGTATTTTCATCCTTGATATACTATTGCAAAATATTTTGATTAGGGAACAAGTTTGATGCCCACTTGATGCCATGACTAATAAATAGGCTACAAATGATTATGTTATAAAACAATCATAGTGTAGAGGGTGTCATGGTCTTCAAATCTTTAGTAGATTTTAGGTTTCCACACCAAAGTCCTCCTTTTAGTGTCATATATTTACTTCTCACTACTCATCTTTTTTTACCCCCAACACTATTTTTCAAGTTTTCATCACTAATATTTGTATTTTCAGATATACTATTGCAAAACATTTTGATTAGGGAACAAGGTTGATGCGATGAGTAATAAATAAGCTACAAATGATTATGTTATAAAACAATCATAGTGTAGAGGGTGTCATGGTCTTCAAATCTTTAGTAGATTTTAGGTTTCCACTAACATGTATAACTAAGCTATAGCCCAAAAGACTGTATTATCCAGCATATAATTATATCAGTTCAATTTTATATTGCACATGTAATCCAAAATATTTTAATATTACTTTAACATCTCTTATTTATATCTCCTTATTCCTTTTACACTTAAATAGGCTTATTGTTGTAGATCACGTTTTTCATTTTAAAAGAGAGATTAAATGATTAAATATTAGTCTCGTCATATTTATGTGTATTTAAAGATCGGTTGATATGTGTAATGGTGAATAATGTGTTACACTTTTCTATTTATTTTGGGCTCACATTAATTGGGTTGCCCCCTATGTAATCAATAGTGTATAAGTGGGTTTCAAATTAATTTTGGAAAATAAATTCATTGTTAAAATAGGGTAACTTATTACAAAAGTAAGTTTTTCAAAAGACTATGTAAATATGAGCTTTTTAATGCAACAATTTCCCTTCCTTCAACCATGGCGTGTCATCATTATATCAAACAAAAAAAAGAGATCCTTTTTGAATGGTATCTAGTAGTTAAACATAAAATTAAGAGAATGTATGGAAGTATCAATCAATAAATTTAAAACAAAAAAACACAAGAATTAAATACATGCAACTAAATATATATGGAAAACCCCTTTTGACCACCAAAGAGAGTACAAGCCTATATTATTTTTTGAATCAAGTGTACATATGAAACAAACTTCTCCCTTTAATATAGAATCATTCTAACTATACATGTATACTTATAAATAACATATGAATATAGTATATAGAAGAAAGTTAAAAAAAACAATTAAACACAAGTTGATTCTTTAAACCATAACACCCAAAGACCATGGTATGAGAAAAACCCATTGTTGCCATGTGACTCATTAATGCTTTCATGAATAGAAAATATAACTCCGAAGACTATTTAACTGACGTAGAGAGTGAGTGTACATGCCAAAAAGTATAAATCCATTGTGCAAACCACTACACACTATGGGACTGACTTGACAAATAAATATTATGTACTCTCTCCTTATGCCTAAGAATGGGAAAGTGGTGTAGAAAAGTCAACTCAATTTGTAACTACCATAATCATGCTCCACTTCCTTCCTTAATGCCATTAGAAGCCAATATTTATAAGTTAAAAGAAGACGAATGAAACATTTATATCTTTAAACTACCAACATGGGTTTCCAAGTAAAAATTCTAATATGTTTGGAGATATAATGTTATGCATTCATATTATAACTAAATATCAAACAAATCCTAATATTTTCCCACTTGGTATTATATGTTTTGAACAATAAAAAAATAGGAACCATACAATAAATTAAGTATAATCTATGCAATTTCCATGGCCTCCCTCTACCCAAAGAACTTATTTATGCTCACTAGTTTAGTCATGGCATTATGAAAACAACACCACCACATCAGTGAATCAAAGACTTAGGAGGCCATATGAACCCCCTAAAGATATTAGCATATGACTATGTTGTATTTTGGAGAATGCAGAAGAGAAGGGAATCCTTAGGAAGGATACACACAACCCAAGAAGTTGTCATTACCCCCCATTGCATAGGTGACAAAAACCACACTAGAGACGATAGTGTTGCTACCATAGACAAAGAAAGATTGCGTGTGATATTGTACCATCATGAATGACAATGTGACTCCATGTAGTGATATGAGTTTCACATAGAGAGAAGCAACATAATGAAAAAAAGTCTATCAATTATGAGAGACAAGACAAAGGAGAAACCCAATGTCACTTTTATGAAGAAAAAATAGGTTCATCAACCAAAGAGAGAGTGATAGTGATGAAGGGATACTCCACAAGACACTCAAACATAATATGACAACATATGTTAACATAGGAAATGCAAAAAGAAAAATAACCCTCTTTCAATTTCTTCAATAACACGAAATTACAAATTCAAAAATTACAATGCTATAACCACATGGGCTTGACTTATTACAAATAAAATCAAATTTGTAAGAAAACTCTACAATTTGAAGCCAAAATCTACATTGATAGAGCTATCTTCTATAACCATCATTCACTTATTTATTTAGCACCGATAATGCCTTAGAATGTTCTAGAAAGAGTAGCTTTTCTTATTTTTGGCACCCAATAGTATAGTGGTCTATTTTCAAAAAAAAAAAATCTTGAGTAAGTGTGTGTACATATTCTATTACAGTCATTCAGTTTCACAAATCTAGGCTACCTCTCTCCAATAATGTTCTCTTTCTCGTGATGCGTCGATTTAACTATCATACTTATAGAAACAACACTTAAACATTAGTCCATGTTAGTGCCCATAAATCAAAATCAAATAAGATATCTCGTCATGTTTATTCTTATCTAAGTAGTGTTTATTTAACTCAATGCTTTGAACATTATACATTCAAACTCGTAAGGAATAATATACTATTGCATGTTTCCCTCTCCAATAATGTTCTCTTTCTCGTGATGCGTCGATTTAACTATCATACTTATAGAAACAACACTTAAACATTAGTCCATGTTAGTGCCCATAAATCAAAATCAAATAAGATATCTCGTCATGTTTATTCTTATCTAAGTAGTGTTTATTTAACTCAATGCTTTGAACATTATACATTCAAACTCGTAAGGAATAATATACTATTGCATGTTTCCCATAGATTCAATATCACATTCATGCATAAGAGAGGAGATTATAAATAGATAATTATTTATCATACATGCATGTGATTATATTACCTTTGCATTTGATTGACTTGACCAAGTTTCTTGGTATTCCTCATACATGTTCCTGGCATTGTGATAGGGAGATACTAAAAAATTGGCTCAAATTGTGTGTTTGCAATCAATTTGGCTTGCAAGTTCCCTCAAAGGTAATTGTTGAAGGTTTAGTCACTTGTTTAGGTACTGTTTCTTTGATGTCTTCCTTCTCTATGCTTCATATCAACCTTGAGATCTTCCTACCATGTTAGTTCTTGTTTTCACTCAAACTTGCTCTCAAGTCTCACAAAAGTGAAGCTTTGCTTCTTAGCTCCAAACACCAAAATCTCTCACCAAGAGTTGCAAGAGGTCTAGGACATTGTCTAACATCCTATTAGGTTTATTTCAACTTGGTTTGGTGATCTATTCAATTGTCTTCTTACCCGATTTGAAGAAAAGCTCAAAACAGGGCTACAAGTGTAATAACCCACTCTACATAACCCAAGAATTTTGGACTATTTATTATTTATTTATTTATTTGATTGTGTTTGATTCAATCGCATACTCTGGGCATCTATCCAATTGAATTAGGCATTCATCCATCCGGGATGAGCATCTAACCGTATCGGGTTAGGCATCTGTCCATATGGGACAAGAGGTTTCATCTATCCAATACGGGATAGGCATCTACCCAAACGAGGTAGGCATCTATCCAACTTGGGATAGGAGGTGCTCTGGCCAGAGACTTAGACTCATCGGGACCATCCGGGTCCAGAGTCACTCACTAAGTACTATACTCTTCTAATAAGAGTGCACCAAGGTCGTCGTCCTTAGGAGCAAATAAAATAGCATAATGCAAGCTTGAATTCCGCCTCGGAATTTGGCCTAAAGCCTTAGGAAGTCAAGTGAATCCATACGAGATTCCTTCCGAGTATGCGTTGAATTACTTTTTCCTTTATTTCCCTTATCCTATAATTATGAGACTTTGCAATCCATCTACTTGCCTTAACCAAAATCCTAGACCCCATCCCCGAATGCCTGAGTACTAGGGACAACTTCGTCCCTAGACTGCATACATACCCGTTTCGACACGGGATCAAGGCGTAAAGTATGTAGTTCTATTTCCTAATCTATGGTTTATTGTAAATTGTTTTGGTGGGTAAGCAACCCTTTCTAGGGTCAATGTCCCAGACAATTTATCTGCGGTTGCTACCCACGATGGTAGCTCTAAGCAAAGGCTCAAGGTGGACTATTGCTTGTGGCCTAAAACAACTAGATCTTATTTCCTATCATAAGCGTCACCCTTGACCCATTTATCATCTGCTGAAAAACATTAAGATAAATAAAATTCGAATCATACGCAACCAATCCCTAATGGGATTTCCTAAGGTTAAACCAAGCGGATGTAAAATTCATTTAAAAATTATCTTTTTTAGATTATCTATCCAAGGGGAATTACCCGCCCCTTGGACTTTAACTTCCATATGACCCTTATTACTCCTCGACAATTTATAGGGACGATGCCACATACATCATTGTTGTAGCTTTCTTAGGCGTTAAGTGCAGTAGTTCAACACGATGACATTACCCGTAAGCGTGACTCAGAGGCACCATATATACCAAACACTACTAAGGTTTTTGTTTCTAGCTCCTCTTGCTTAGTTTTCTATCAAGAAATTCAACTATTATACTCTTGAAAAGATTAAAGTAACATTACTCTAATGTAGTTGAAGTCGAGACCATTATTGCAAGAATTAAATAATTGAAAATTAACCCATGAAATTAATTCTATATATCAAGAAAGAGAATCATTTGAAAGTATCAACCTACTACTGCTAAGTGATCAAAGTTCAAAGGAGAGAACTATCATCTAGTTTTTTGACATGCAACATCATTTACGCAACTAGTGAGATAATAAATATGTAAAAGGTGTAACTTGCATGATAATAGTAATGAGTAACTTGCATAATAATAATAAAGTAACTTGCATGGTAATATTAAATATAACTTGCATGAAAAATAAAGAATAGGAAATTAAAGTTTGTTTTCCAAACATGATTACCTGGAAGAGAAAAGTTCCTTGGACAACTTGAACAATGAAATAACTTAATTTGTTGATTATATCCATTTAAATTAATAATTGAAATAAAATAACCAACTAATTAACTAAAGGAAACTATTTAGGTGAGTCTAAACCATGAGTCTATTTGCAAGTCCATTCTACAATTTAGATCCTGTCGATTTGTCTCGGCAAGGTTGCGATATCCTTAGCACAATTAATTATTCCATCTAAAGTTTGCCCCAATCACTTGGCAAAGTAAATTCCCAATTTTGTTCCCTTTAATTAAATTTTTTAAAATTTAGTTCATAAACTAATCAACTCCATTTGTAAAATAGACTTTAATTATAAACCACCCCATACCAATAAATTGTTTTAAATTAATACAAATAAAAAATTTCATATTAGTCTTAAAAAAAGATTTCATCTTAATAAATCTATCATTCCACTAATAAATAAAAAGCAAAATTTACATTAAAGATTTTTTTCTTTAAGAGAAAAAAAAACAGCAAATAACAAATAAATAAATAAAAGAAATAAACTAAAACATATTTATTAATTCTTTTTTGATAAGGATTAAGGGAGGTGGGAAGTGGGGTCCTGCGGGCCCCTCCCCACTATCTACATGCAAGGAGTTAGATGCCAAAAAAGGATTTATTCCCCTTTTGAATAAAGTTGAATGATATATATATATATATATATATATATATATATATATATATATATATATATATATATATATATATATATATATATATATATATATATATATATATATAAGTTTTAATAAAACTTCAGAGAGGGGTTTAATAAATCTGAAAAGATAATTGTAAATTTTCACATAGATAGAATTTTACTAACAGGTGCAACGTAGATGATAAGAGTTAAAAATTTGTTGTAGGTGCATTCATAGAGGAAATAAAAAAAAAAAGATGAATAGAGAATAAAATTTATCACAGATGCATACACAGATGAACAGGTTTATGCTCACAGAGATATAATATTTAGAGAAATGATAAATAAGTAAAATAAGATTTATACATAGATGAACAAATATATGTTCGGAGAGAGATAAATTTATTCATAGAGAAAAGTAAATAAGTATAAAAGATTCATGTACAGAGAAATAATTAAATTTTATCCACAAGGAAAGTAAAATTTATTTGCAGGGAAAGATTTTTTTATTTATTTTTTACACAGATGAACAAATATATGTTTGCAGAGAGATGAATTTATTTCACAGAGAAACAATAAATAAGTATAAAATAAATTATACACAGATGAACAAATACATGTTCACATAGAGAGAGAAATTTATTCACAAAGAAATAATAAATAAATATAAAAGATTCATTTATAGAGAAATAATAAAATTTTATCCACAAGGAAATTAAAATTTATTTGCAGGGGAAGAAAAATATATACATAGATGAACAAATATATGTTCACAGTGAGATAAATTTATTCACAGAGAAATAATAAAATGCTCACATAGAGATAAATTTATTCAGAAAGGAATAATAAATAAGTATAAAATATTCATTCACAGAGAAATAAGTATACAGAAGAATTAAATTTCTCAGGAGAGTATTATAAAAAGTACAAGAGGATTCATTCACAAAGAAATGATAAATAAGCATAAAATATTTATGCCCAAATAAACATTACAAGCTTTTTGCAGGAGCATCAAAGGGAGAAATTTTATTGGAAAGAAAAGATTTGTATTCACAGATTATTTAAGATTAAAATCCAATAAAGCAAAAAATAAAAATCAGATTTTCTTTCTTTCCTTCTAAACAGATTTAGTAAATAAAAAGGAAATCTGCATATTCATATTTGAACGAATTATATATATATATATATATATTAAAAACAATAGAATTTCCTTTGATTAACCTTTCTAAAAAACTAAGATGATGGTTTCTCAAGCATAGATCTTTCATATGAAATAAAATTTGAGAGAGGAATAAAACTATTTCCTTTTGCAAAATACAAAGTTTTACATATGTAAATAAAAGAATGCGAAGAGAGGAGAACCTAGATTATCGAAGCTTGATGTAGAATCCTCTCCAAATTTTCTAGCTATCCTTGTTAGATCCTTCCTTGCAACTTGGTGAGAATCCTTCAAGGGTAACTTAACAAATCTACAAAATAAATGTGACTACTAGAAAGATCCCATTACTATTAGCAAGAAACTTGAGAAAATTTTCTTCCCATCAAAAAACAATCAACCTCTCCTTTTCGAAAGCTTGCATACACTATATAGAAAAGAGTCTTCAATTCCACTATCAAGAGAGTTAATTGAAAATAAGATTCTTTTTCCTAAATTATCCTCATGCAAAATTGATTGATCACTTAATGGAGGAGTTACATGCAAGAAAATGGAAATTGAAGATTCCATCTAGAAGCTTCTAATTTCTCCTACGACATGTGTTCAATTGAATTTGAGTAATTAAATAATTTTCCATTTAAATTATATTTTCAAGTGTGTGTATGTGTGTGCCCACTATTTGATCCTCTTTTATTATAATAGCTTTTTCAACCTTATTCAATAAATCATTTCTAACAAAACCACAAAATGATAATAATAATAATAACAACAATAGTAGTAGTAGCAAGTTTTTATCAAAAATGGAGAAAGAGGGTTATGACAACAAGGGAAGAGCCCCAATTAGCCCTCAAAAACTGCTAAAATGCTTATAACTCCACAAACTGCCAAAACACTTCATGAAACCCTTGCATATATGGATACCCTTTATGGAGATATTTCAATTTTGTGCTATGAGGAGGTCTGAAAATACCGTACAATTGCTGTCCTATAAATGTGCCTAAAAACAAGGGTTTTCAAGGGTTTTGAGTCTTCAAACACTTTATCACCATTCCAAACTCTTGTTCAGACCACCAAATCTTTTGAGAAGGTTTGTACCATCATTATAAATCCTTACAACTTCTTGCCCTGCAAGCATAAAGACAAACACTTGATGTGCAACCAAGTTTCAAGAGGAAAAGTGCTCAAAAACCATTGTATTCAACACTTTGGCTACTCAAAATGCATTCCAACAAACTATTCATTGAAACATCCTCCCATCTGGTTTAAAATATCTGTCCAAACTTCATTCCACCTTAGGAAACCGAAAATGAGGTCCACTTGGTGGGGGTTTGCAAAGAAGCTTTGTTTTACACCATGAAAATTCATTAGTCGGGCTATAGGAGCTCGCCTAGTAAGCAACAAAAACCATTTTCTTTGTCATTGCCATAAAAAAAAAAATTGTATAAAAAAGAAGGCTATGTACATCAACTTGACTCTCAGAGGCCATGGAGAAAGAGACAAAGAAAATCAAGTTGCTTCCATTGTTGAAGCCAAACCCTTACTCAACCGAGAACAGGGCTAAAACAAAATAATTTTGATACAATGTTAAAACTTCACACTGGCACACAAACCCAGGTGAGAAGGCTTTAACACAATATGGAACAACTACCCAAATGAAAACAATACAACTAAATGCTTAGGAAGTACAGAATGCTATAGCATATGGAGCAAAAATGCAAGAAAAGTGACAAAATTCTTAGTTTTTGTATTGAATTCTTCTTGTTTTCGAATGCCAACCTGATAAAAATTTGTGTGAGGCTTTAAATATTCACTCACAACCTAAATCATTCCTAGGTACGAACTAATAACCACCTTTTTCTTTATTTTTACAAATTTTCCAAAAATTGTCAAAATGTTGCTTGACAACTTTGACAATTTTTGGTATAATGAGCATTTTTTACTTGTGAGCCAAATAGACTTAACTCTACCATGTGAAATAGTTTAATATAACCACATAAACATATTTCAATTCCTAACAAGGATTTATAAGACGTTTTGACCATTTTTCCACATTTTGCCCATTTCAGGCTTATAAAGCATAAAAGGTAAAAAATTGACCAAAAACTCAAAAAACAACAAAACTAAGACACAAAGGACACTTAAACACACAAAACACACCATTTTGACATACAACAAATCCATTATTCAATTGGGACCAACATAGGCCATTTCAAACCAAAATTTGATGAAGTGCTCCATGAGCTTCACTAGCACCACATTGTCCTTATGTCTAACACACTTGCACTATTTTTAGCTTATTCACAAGTACCATCACCTCATAGAAGGATCATTTTGGCATTCAATATTTGTATATAAAAATGATCATATAAATACTATAATTCATTCAACTAAGAATAGCTTTAAGATAGATCGCAACTTAACCACCTATAAATGAAAAGTGTAAAATAAATAAGAATAATTAATATATACCTCTTTGCATGTGGTACTATATATGTGCTCATAGATCATCCATGGATACTTGCAAATCACCTGAAAAGTAATTGAATCCACCTAGCCAACTCATGTGACCTAGGAATCAAGTCCATCTTATCATTATCTAATCATGTGACCTACGCATTGTGCCCACCTCATCACATCATTCTTATAACATAGAATTGTTAGTGTAGACATCATATTCATGTAGAGACTCAAATGAAATCCAAAAACACCAATATACTAGAGTCGCAATATATAATCAGTTCATTCAATACCAATCACGTAGACAATTTACATCATCTCATGATTATCCATGCAATCCATATCACAACATAAAAAATACACAACAACATATATGCCACTCTAAATCATTCATTTCAAAGTTTCAAGATATTATTCAATCATGATATCAATACAAGTATAGGATTGGTAAGTTTTCCATAATCTAAGCCCTTAAAAATTCTATCAGCATTCATCATGAATAAGATAGATGACATCAATTTCACATCACAAGACTAGCAACATAAATCGAGTAGCCTAGCAACCAGAAGAATAAAAAGAAAAACTCAAAATAGGAGTTCACAATTTTCAACTTGAAGTGACAAAATATGTGCAAAATCAAACATAAGTAAAGTATGTCCAAGAATCACAAGATGGATAAATTAAAAATCTTCGGTGACTAGTTTATCATAATAAATTTTAAAATTTCAAAGCTAGTCCTTACACAATTCAAAATTTCATTAATAACTGAAAAAGAATCATCAAACTTGAAAAATAATTTCCATGAATTGAGTGATTGACACTAGTCACATTGAGGGAGTAAAAGCTACAAGACACCTTGCATCGAATGTGCACTAGAGAATACGCACAACCATATCATGACATAAGTCTTAAAGACTTCAATACTATGCAGAGATAAACAATGATCATCCTTAAACAATAGTTTAGTATAGAATGCAAGAATCAACAATCAATTCATCATGCAGCATAAACCTTTATAAGACTATTAATTTCCATTCATAGACACTTAATTTCATGCAGCCTATCATGCAAGATGACACATGCTTAAAGACATTTACAATATCTAAAGGAATTTTCATTTCATGTATCCCATTCACAAAATAATCAAGGTCATAATATTATGATACACTTATTGTTTTCAACAATTTTTACTTATGCATGTTACAAGCTAGGGTTTTCGTTGCACCAAAAGATCGACCTATCAATGCCCTTTCATGTGACACCTAGCTCCTATCTTCTATGTTTCCCTTCAATATAATACCGTGGTCAACAATGCAAAGAATTATAATGCATTTTATAATTCAACAAAAATGGATCCCTTTAATCATGCATATGACCTGCTAAGGTCTTTTCCTAAGAAGCTAATACAATATTAGAACCATGTTCCTTTTCTCAAATTGTCACAACCCTCCTTTATCACTTTTGGATTTAAATTACAATTTTATTTTTATCTTTGGATAAGCTATTTAAATGATTGAATAAATGTTATAAAAAGAATGAAAAATAACACACACACACACACACACATGGAAAATATACATTATTTTTATTTATTTATTTTCCACATCCAATTATGGCACATGTTGTAGGAAGAATAAGAAGCTTCTAGAGGATTCTCCACCATCTTGCATGTAACTCCTCCACTAAGCCTAGTCAATTTGCATGAAGTCCAAAATTGGGAAAGAATCTCTTTTATAATTAAATTTTCTAGATAGTGGAATGGAGGGAATTTTCTTATAAATTATATGCAAGTTTCAAAGAAGGGAGTTGATCATGTTGTGAAGAAAATTTCCCAAGTCTTGGAAGTAGATCTTTTTGGTAGTCTTATTTTTCGTTGCAGGAATTTTAAGTTGTGATTGGAAGGATTTCCCTCAAGTTGCAAGGAAGGATCATAAGGGTAACTAGTGGATTCAACATCAAGCTCGATTAACCAGGTTCTCTCCTTGTTGTTATCTTTACATTTACTTGTGAGGAATTCGTAATATCAGAAATAGTTATAGATCTTCCTTTATATAAAGAAATTCTTTTATTAGATTTTAAATATTTTATTTGGAGATAAATAATAATGATAATGCTTTCATATAGTGCATGCAAAGGATAATTATTTACTTATTTTATTTTCCTTAAGAAGATATGCACATGATCTTGTCTTTTTTGCTTTTTTTAAAGATTTTAGCAAAAGGAAAAATCACATTCTTTTATTTGTTTAAAATCTCTCTTTCTGAGATTTAAAATTTCTTCCCTGTGTGATTTGAATCTTTTTCAATCCTCTGGTTCTTCGAATGAAAATCTGAATCTCGTTCTTTAATCTTTCTGAGATTATTAGTTAAACAATTCTTTTATGTGATTATTAGTTAAACAAATCTCTCTGTGAATAATGATTAAAATAAAATCTCTGTGAAATGAGTTGAATAAAATCTTTGTGAGATGAGTTGAATAAAATCACTGTGAAAGGAGTTGAATAAAATCTCTATGAAATGAGTTGAATAAAATCTCTATGAAATGAGTTGAAATAAGATCTCCCTGCAAATATTAGTTGATTAAACAATCCTCCTGTGAATACTGGAAAATATTAACCTTCTGGTTACTGAAAACCAATCTAAAACAATTGTTTGTTTATCTATCTTATTCATGTTCTTATTTTCATAAGTAAATACTCCTTTGTTATATATATATATATATATATTAATGTCGAAGATTAATGGCACGGTCAAAAAAAAGAATGGTCAAATTTTGTTGGGTTAAATATGGTGGGTTATTACACAAATGGTCTATCATAGTAATTATCATTCTTTCTTACATCACACATGCAAAATGCATCCTTCAAGGATTAATACAAACATCAATCAAAATATCCTAGATTGTATATCATGCAAAAGAATAGTCATTAATCTTTACTTCAAAGGCATCACTCACATAATATAGTTCATATTTTTAGTTAGAATTTATGGATATGTAATTTTAAGAAAAAGTTGCATAATTACACCAATCAATGGAGTGCACAAGCATAACCAAGCACTTCAAGGTTATATCTAAATTTTGTGACTTAAAATCATGCAATGGTAACCAAGAAGTTACACATTACACACACATACACATAAATTATTAACAATAACTTATATGCTAGAGGCATTGTCCTGAGAGTGGTTATTTTCACTTTTAAAAATGATTTCAGGCAAGGGACACTTTCTCTTCCTATCAAGTGTAACAATATGTAGGAGTCTCTCTTCCTAACTACTTAAGTTGATCCACATTGATTCAACTATTGAATCAATATATAAGTACTTACGCACACATGCACTAAGCACTATTTAACTAGAGGGTTTTGAAATCAAGTGTCAAAAATCACCATATTAAACTCAAGGCTCTAGTGTGGAACCTATAGCTTTGATACCATATGTAAGAACCTTCATATTATTAAATTAACATACTACATAAAATACATATAATCAATCATAGACTAAAGCCACATGATCAAATATACAAGAATAGAGACATGATAATAGATATTGACATAATGTCTAAGCACATAAACCCAAAGATGAACCAAAACATAAGGATACTATTTCCTTTACAAGAGACCATAAGGGTGACTATAATGTGTATATATAACTACATAGCTGATGATAATTTGACAAGAACTCTCAAATATATCTCCCTCAAGCACATAACGGTTGAGAATATTATCGAATCACTTTTCCACCTAACTATGAAGCAATATGTTTCCTTGAAATTCTTCCTAACATGAAGAATACCTAACCCTATGTTGGGAAAAATGGTGTCTCAACCTTGCATTTATGCGAGGTTACTATTTATAGTAAGTTTTCATTTGAGCACGAAATGGTGCGAAACTCTCCCTGAAGCTTCTGGTTGGCTAGATAAGCATTCCGGTAAAGTTGCGTCGCAAGGTCACAGCTAGTTTTGAAGATATTAAAGTTTTCGTCTTGGAGGGGTGCAATAAAATGTTTAAACTTAATTTTGGGGACTTTAGAGGCTCCAAAACGCCCTGAAAAGTGGCCATAACCGGCAAAGCGGGTTACAAGGTGATAGAGCACTTCGCGAGCTTTCCGGCGCTTCAAACGGTTCGTCAATCGGACACCCGGTTCTCAAGTTATGGCCTCCGAAAATTTGTACTCTTGAAATAGGAAAAATAATTTGTATCGAATACATAAATGAGCTGTAAAAAGGGAGCGACACGTGTTGATGTGTGCTTTAACACGTCATAGGGCATCTAGAAGGAAGATAAGGTCGGCTACACCTTATTGGGTGGTTTTAGCCCATGGTTTTGTAATACCGTTTGACGGTTTCTTGTATTGTATCTCCTATTTATGAGGTGTGAGAGATAGAGGTTGTGTGTAAGAGTCTTATGGCTATTGAGTTGCCTCTGAATCTCTGTTTAGTGCTACTCCTGCGAAGAGCTTGCTCTGCAAGTATGTTGTAATCTGTTTTTGATTGCTGAATAAAATATTGAGCTGCTTTTGGAGGGTGGGGTTTTTCTCCCGAAAGGGTTTTCCCCACGTAAATCATTGTGTTGTGGTATGAATGTTATTATATCTATTTCTATTTTCTATAACTGTTGTAATGATCTGAAAAAGTTTTGCATTACCCTCCTCTCAAGGTTAGTGTAGGAAGTTGTTTTCGCTACTTAACTTCCTTACAAGTGGTATCAGAGCCTGATCACCTTTGGTTTCAATTGTGGGTAGTTGGGTTTTTTGAACTAATCCAGATTTGAGTGGGAGCTTGTGTAGAAGACACTTTTTGATCTTGTTGCAGGAATATTCAGATGGCAAGTTCGTCAGGGAGAATAGAGGTGGAGAAATTTAATGGAAGTAATTTTGAGATGTGGAAGCTGAAGATGGAAGATCTGCTAATAGATCGAGATCTTTGGGATGCTGTTGATGCGAATGTCCAAAGGCCCTCAGATCCTACTGCGGCAGCTCAGTATGATGTTATGGACCGAAAAGCCAAGGGTCTAATCAGACTGTGCCTGGCAGACTCTGTTCTAATCAATGTCCATGAAGAGAACTCTGCAAAGAAGCTATGGACTAAGCTTGGTGAGATGTATCAAGTGAAATCTTTATTAAATCAAATTTTCTTAAGAAAGAAATTGTATTCCTTGAAGATGGAAGAGGGCGGACGAATTGCAGACCACCTGGAAGCATTCAATATGTTGGTAACTCAATTAGTATCCGTCGGTGTTAAGATGGACGAGGAGGAGAAATGTCAGATCTTGCTTTGCTCTTTGCCTGATTCGTGGGATTCTCTTGTTATGGCTATCGGTAGTACTTCTGTTGTTTTGAAATCTGAAGACGTGGTGGGTGCCCTACTCGGTGAAGAGATGCGAAGGAAGGTATCCATCAGTTCAAAGGAAGCCCTAACCGTTCATGGAAGACCTAGGGAGAAAGGCAAGAAGAATGAGAAGCGCAACAAGTCCAAATCCAAAGGGAGATCGAAATCTCCTGGAAAGTCCAAAGTCATTTGCTGGAATTGCAGTAAACTGGGTCACATCCGTAAGTACTGCAAAGAAGAAAAGAAGAAGAAGAAGAAAAAGAAAAAGTTCGATTCTGATTCTGAGTCCGACAAGGAAGATGGCGATGCATTTATTGTGGCTTTGGCGACTCATGCAGGTAATGATGCCTGGCTAATTGACTCAGGTGCATCTTTTCATATGACTTCCAATAGAAATTGGTTTTCTGAATATGAAGGATTTAATGGAGGTAAGGTGTACTTGGGTGATGATTCACCTCTAGACATTGTTGGTCGAGGTAAAGTTAGAATCAGGTTTTCTGATGGTAGAATAAAAGGGATTAATGGTGTGCTGCATATCCCTGGATTAAAACGAAACCTGTTATCTGTGAGCAAACTGATAGATGCGGGTGTGTAGGTAGTCTTTTCTGAAATAGGATGTAAGATGATTAATGGTGCTATGGTAGTTGCTAGAGGTGTCAGGTTTGGCACTTTGTATAAGCTTGAAGCATACACTGTTGAGTGTAATAGCACTTCTGTAAAAAGTAAATCTACGGATACTTCATTGGAAGATTTGAAGGTTTCACCTTCAGCAGATGGAAATGGTTTTTGGGTACCTAAGGGTGCTCTTTCGTCTGAAGCAAAGTTACCCGTAGAGAAGACTATGTTATGGCACCAGAGACTTGGCCACATTGGAGAAAAGGGTCTAAGGACCTTGAAAAATAAAAATATTGTTGAAGGTTTGAATGATTGTAATCTTGACTTTGATTTCTGTGAGCATTGCATTTATGGAAAACAAAACCGCGTTCAGTTTTACTCGAGTTCTCATAAAACTTGTGGTGTTTTGGATCTTATTCATTCTGATGTGTTTGGTCCAGTAGATGTCTCTTCAATTGGAAAATCCACATATTATGTTTCATTTATTGATGATTTTAGTAGAAGGACATGGGTATATTTTCTAAAGAGTAAATCTGAAGTTTTTAGTCGTTTTAAAGAATTTAAAGCAATGGTTGAGTTGCAGACTGGAAAGAAAATAAAATGTTTGAGAACTGATAATGGCGGTGAGTTTTGCTCTAATGATTTTGATAGATTCTGTAAAGACTGTGGAATTAACAGGCATAAGACAACTCCGTATTCTCCACAGCAGAATGGAGTTGCAGAAAGAATGAACAGGACACTGATGGAGAAGGCTAGGAGTATGTTGAGTGGTGCTGGTCTCGAACAAAAGTTTTGGGCTGAAGCTGTTGCCACTATTTGCTACCTGATTAACAGGTCTCCTACATCAGCTCTTGTTGATAAAACGCCTATGGAAGCATGGTCAGGTCACAAGCCTTCATTGAGACATCTTAGAGTTTTTGGTTGCGAGGCATATGCACATGTGCCAAAGGAGAAGCGAACAAAGTTGGAGAACAAGGCTGTGAAATGTATCTTCATCGGATATAGTTATGGTGTGAAAGGATACAAGCTTTGAGACCCTGTTGCACAAAAGGTAATTCACAGTAGAAGTGTTATTTTTAGAGAAATTAAGTCTCCTTCTGTTACATTGCAGCCAGAACAGACTAAAAAGGAAGATGTGATTCAACTTCCTTCTACACCTGAAAGAGTTGAATCGAGACCCCTAGATAGGCAAGAATTTGAGGAGAGCTCGTCTAGCTCTGAATCTTCAGAAGAGGAGGAAGAACCTCCAACTCAGCTTGTTCGAAGGTCTACAAGACATAGACAACCACCTGAAAGGTATTCACCTAATGATCGGAGATGTATTTTTGCTCTGAATACTAGTGTGGATGAACCGAAATCTATAGAAGAGGCATTAGGTATGAATGATGCAGAATCCTGGAAGATTGCTATGGAGGAAGAAATGGCAGCTTTGAAAAAGAATGATACATGGGATCTTGTACCATTGCCTGAAGGATGAAAACCTGTTGGTTGTAAATGGGTGTTCAAGAAAAAGATTGGTTCAGATGGAAGCATTGAGAAGTATAAAGCAAGGTTGGTTGCAAAAGGCTACTCTCAGGTTGAGGGTGTTGATTACGGTGAGATATTTTCTCCTGTTGCAAAAATGACGTCCATTAGATTTTTGCTTTCTATTGCTACTGCTTATGATTTAGAGGTTGAGCAAATGGATGTGAAAACTGCTTTCCTTCATGGTGATTTGGAGGAAGATATTTATATGACACAGTCGGAGCACTATGTGGTGAAAGGCAAAAGTAATTTGGTCTGTAAATTGAAGAAATCTTTGTATGGCCTCAAACAAAGTCCTAGGATGTGGTACCAGAAATTTGATACATATGTGTTGAGTTTGGGATTTGAACGTTCTAAATCAGATCACTGTGTTTATTATAAATCTGATGGTGATCATTTCTTATTCATTGCATTGTATGTTGATGATATGTTATTCATTGGTAAAGGGAAAGGTATGATTTCAGAACTGAAGTCTCAGCTCGCTGCTAAATTTGAAATGAAAGATCTTGGTGTAGCAAAGCACATTCTTGGGATGGAAATTAGAAGAGATAGGGTAAACAGAAAGCTATGGCTAGGCCAGAGTAAGTATGTGAATTCAGTGTTACAGAGGTTCAACATGCAGAATTGTAGACCATTGAGTGTTCCTTTTACAGTTGGAACGAAACTATCTGTTTCAGATTGTCCTACATCCCCATTGGAGATGGAAGATATGAGCAGAGTGCCTTACCAGAGTGCAGTTGGAAGCTTGATGTATGCTATGGTCTGTACTAGACCAGACATTGCCCAAGCAGTGGGAGTACTTTCTAGATATATGTCTAATCCTGGTAGAGTTCATTGGGATGCAGTCAAAAGAGTCTTCAGATATTTGAAGGGTACTTCAGAGTATTCTTTGTGTTATCATGGTAATTCAGTTGGAGACATGACTTCCCTTGATATCCATGGTTATGTGGATTCAGATTGGGCAGGTGATATTGATAGCAGAAGATCCACCAGTGCATATGTGTTTACTTTGTTTGGTGGTGCAATTAGTTGGATGAGTAAGCGACAGGCTGTGGTTGCTTTATCCACTACTGAAGCAGAGTATATGGCAGCTACTCATGCTTGTAAAGAGGCCATTTGGCTTAAGAGACTATGTTCGGATATTGGAATAAAACAAGGTACAGTGACAGTTTACTGTGACAGTCAGAGTGCAATTAGCCTAGCTAAGAACCCGACATTTCATGCCCGGACCAAACATATTGATGTTCAGTATCATTTTGTTAGAGATATGGTCGAAGATGGTAGGGTGAAGCTGGTTAAGGTGGAAACTTTGATGAATGTTGCAGATGCTTTAACTAAGGCTGTGAGCACAGAGAAGTTCAGATGGTGTTCAGAGTCTATGGGCCTTATGGCCCCTAGCAATTGATTCATTGTGTTGACATTCCCTTCCGCTCTTGCAAGGTGTTCAACAAGTGGGAGATTTGTTGGGAAAAATGGTGTCTCAACCTTGCATTTATGCGAGGTTACTATTTATAGTAAGTTTTTATTTGAGCATGAAATGGTGCGAAACTCTCCCTGAAGCTTCTGGTTGGCTAGATAAGCATTCCGGTAAAGTTGCGTCGCAAGGTCATAGCTAGTTTTGAAGACATTAAAGTTTTCATCTTGGAGGGGTGCAATAAAATGTTTAAAATTAATTTTGGGGACTTTAGAGGCTCCAAAACGCCCTGAAAAGTGGCCATAACCGGCAAAGCGGGTTACGAGGTGATAGATCACTTTGCGAGCTTTCCGACGCTTCAAACGGTTCGTCAATCGGACACCCGGTTCTCAAGTTATGGCCTCCGGAAGTTTGTACTCTTGAAATAGGAAAAATAATTTGTATCGAATACATAAATGAGCTGTAAAAAGGGAGCGACACGTGTTGATGTGTGCTTTAACATGTCATAGGGCATCTAGAAGGAAGATAAGGTCGGCTACACCTTATTGGGTGGTTTTAGCCCATGGTTTTGTAATACCGTTTGACGGTTTCTTGTATTGTATCTCCTATTTATGAGGTGTGAGAGATAGAGGTTGTGTGTAAGAGTCTTATGGCTATTGAGTTGCCTCTAAATCTCTGTTTAGTGCTACTCCTACGAAGAGCTTGCTCTGCAAGTATGTTGTAATCTGTTTTTGATTGCTGAATAAAATATTGAGCTGCTTTTGGAGGGTGGGGTTTTTCTCCCGAAAGGGTTTTCCCCACGTAAATCATTGTGTTGTGGTATGAATGTTATTATATCTATTTCTATTTTCTATAACTGTTGTAATGATCTGAAAAAGTTTTGCATTACCCTCCTCTCAAGGTTAGTGTAGGAAGTTGTTTCCGCTACTTAACTTCCTTACACCCTACACGAACATGTCTAGCAATCCAAAACTAGCAGGAGTAATGGAATCAAGTCCAACATGATATATCTACATTTTAAGATGCTAATGTAATAATACCATGATATGGAAGAGAGTTTGCAACATAATGATTTAAATAACTTAAGCATATACTAAAATATCAAATAAGATTTGGCCAAAGCATCTTTTTGAGCTGACTATCAACGAATAAGTTAAAGTAGAGACGTACCCTTCTCTAGAAACTTACCCTTCTCTTTTATCCATATTTGATACCCATATAAAAACACATAAATCAAATAATGATTACATAAGATACATTAAGCATACATGAGAAACAATATTTACATATCTATCTAAAATCATTTCGTAGATTTCTCGTATTTAGGGATGCCTTTGGACAAAGGTATCAGAACCAACAAACTCTGGGATCCCTTGATTGAAAGGGTGAGGAAGAAGCTGTCATCTTGGAAAGCCTTATGGCTGACAGGGGCAGGAAGATTAACCCTCATAAAAATAGTCTTAGCAGCAATGCCTATCTATCTTCTATCATGTATACCACTTCCAAAAGGAGCCTATAAGAAATTAACTGAAGCAATCAAAGATTTATATTGGAATGGTGTAGAGGATAAGAACAAAATGAAACTGATATCATGGGACAAGATATGTCGAGAAAAGAGTGATGGAGATACAAGAATAAGAAAGTTACTATGGAAAAATAAGGCTTTAGGGGCAAAACTGGCATGGAGAATGTACACATCCTTAGAAACCAAATGAGCCAGAATCCTTAGGAGCAAATACATATCACGAAATCAGAGAGAGGCAGTATTTAGGGAAACAAACCCACCCAAGGGATCTAGAATCTAGAATTTTATAAAAGAAAGTCGAATGCTCATATCGAACCATCTATCCTGGGATATTCGCGACGGTAAATTCGCCTTGTTTTGGGAAGATTCCTGGGGGGGATACCCCCCGATAGACAGGCTAATGAATACGACCGGTATAAAGGACCAAATGAAATCTTTATGGGGTAATCATGTAAGGGATTATATAACAATGACACCAAAATCGACAATGGGATGGAAATGGAAAAACATGCTCCCATTCTTGGCGGATAACAAAGACCAAGAATTGTTGCAAATTCTTGAATAAAGAATAATAATAGTCAGACCTGGGCCAAATGAGCTTATATGGTCTGGATCAAAGGATGGACAATACAACTGTAAAGATGGTTTCAGAACCATATATGATGAGGCAAACACTATCAAGGATTACATCCCTAATACACTATGCTGGGACAAATTCTGTCTCCCAAAAGCTGGCTTCTTTGCGTGGGCGTCATTTTAGGGGAAGGTCCTAACTGTTGAACAATTTAAACTTAGGGGCTATGAAGGACCCTCAATATATTTCTTATGCAAAAAAGATGAGGAGACAAATGACCATATATTCACAACTTGCAACTACACACATAAATGCTGGTATTGGCTGATGGAACAACTAGGTTGGTCAGGTGCCCTTATCCCTTCCCTAAAGGAATGACTTAGAAGTTGGCCAATTATCAAAAGGAATAGCATCTTCCATAGTTTATGGATATGCAACCCAACAATAGTAATCTGGGAGGTTTGGAAGGAGAGGAACAGGAGAATTTTTCAAGAAACAGAAATGAAGGTAGAGAATATTATAGCAAAAATAGAAGCCTCCATCACAAAAATCTCCAATAGTAAGAATGTGACCATCCCCCAACATGATAAGACATTTACAAACTGGGATAACTGCATCAGAAGGCAGTGGAAGGGGATTAAAATCTCTCTGTTCACTAGGAAGGGTGGCATAGACAAGACCGAAGTAAGGAAAGCATGCAAATGGGTGCCCTCGGAGGTTGGATGGTGCAAACTCAACTTTAATGGAGCATCCAGAGGTAATCTAGGGGAGGCAGGGGCAAGCTGTTTAATCCACTCAGATGAAGGGATCTGTATTGGATCTAGATCCAGATATATAGGTCATTTCACTAACAATAAGGCAGAACTGTTAGGCCTAATAGAGGGTTTAAACCTATGCAAACAATTAAAAATATCCAAATTAGAAATAGAAGGGGACTCTTCCATTATAGTTAATGCAACGAGGACCAGGACAATGCCAAACTGGGAACTCAAAGGTTTATTGGACAGAGCCCTATCTCTAATGGAAAGCTTCTCATATTACATGCTCAATCACATATATAGGGAGGCTAATACATTGGCAGATAATCTAGCCAATTTATGGGGTAGATGGAACAAACAAAACCACTTCATTAACATATAGGAAATCAGATGAAGATACTTATAGACAGGTAGGGGTTTAGATATAATCCTGAACAACACATTCACACACATATTGGAAGGTATACGTATGTATATGCATAGATAGTGGTATATATGTACGTATACATTTATACTTATATAATTATATGTGCATACGTGCACATATATGGTATCAAATACCTATATAGATGTGCGTATACATATATAACTATATATAGATACATACTCACACATATACAGATATATGCATATATAACCATATATATACCTATCAATAATAATCTTAGAGCAGAGCTCATCATAACCCCTCCTTTGGCTCTTAATAGATTTCTCAATATAATATATGTATATGATCATTTGTATACACAAAGCATGTTTGTATGCCTACATGGTTATATACATACATATATATGCACATATATATAAATATATAAATATGTATATCTATATAGGCATACAGTTATATATGTATATACACACACATATATCAAGACCTTATCATTTAGGTATGGTTCGAACCCTTAGCAATCATTCACTGGAGATGCTAGGGTGTAAGCCAAACAGAGAATAAGGGAAAAACAATCAACAACCCTATAGTCGATATGACAAGACAGTATAGGGATGGAAATCTCTCAGATTTGTCAGAGATACACATGCTCAACTATATACATAAAACAAGTTTATATATATACATGCATACATATGCATATGTATACACACACACACAAATATATATATATATATATATATATATATATATATATATGTATATATATATATATATATATGTATATATATGTATGTATATGTATATATATGTATGTATATGTATATACATATACATATACATATATATATATGTATATGTATATGTATATGTATATGTATATACATATACATATACATATACATATACATATATATATATGTATATGTATATGTATATATGTATATGTATATATATACATATACATATATACATATACATATACATATACATATAAATATACATATATATATATGTATATGTATATGTATATATATATATAGATATATATATATATGTATATATATACATATATATATATGTATATGTATATGTATATGTATATGTATATGTACATACATATATATATATGTATGTATATACATATACATATACATATACATATACATATACATATACATACATACATATATATATATATATATATATATATATATATATATACGTGGACATAAATATAATTAAGCATATATATATTTACACACATACACACACACATCTATATAGCATATATATATGTGTATACATCATATGTCATAAATCATCATAAAGGCATTGCTCGATTGCTTGAGCAATCATACATTGGAGAGGCTAGGGAGTAAGGCTAGTGGACAATCATGAAAAAGCAATCAACACTCCTACAATCGATACAACATGGCAATATGGGGATGGAAATATGTCAGAGTTATCAGAAGATAATCATAATATTTATCAGGAGGTGAATGGGAAACCATCACAAGAAAATCCTGGCATAATCAGGGTTACAACTCGATTTACTGATAATACCGGTTAACAAAATCGATATATCTAAGTAGAGGCACCCACCACTGTAAAAAGATGGACTTTGGTATTTGTCTATGCCCCGAGAAGAGTGAAATGTCCTTTCTCGGAGAGATCTCTAGCAAACGTTGGTCGGTTATTCTGAGATTGGAAGATGATCTGGTCATACATGCAACCAAAAGGATTCTGGGCAATGAAATTATATACTCAAAACATAGGAAACGAGTCAATAGTAGCATCCCAACGGGGTTTGCAGCCATACTACTCACAATGGGAGAAGATAAGGTAGTCACAGTCTCAATATGCATGCTAATATTCAAAAAAGAATATCTGGTTAACCTAGAAATGACTATTAAATGACCGGATGATAAGCTATATATACCTTATATAGAAGATTACACCAAAGCTGCAGAAGACATAAACAAGGAAGAGGCTCTCAATATAGAGTTTGAGAGGCCTATTCTTAGCAACAAAGATCATAAACTATGCCGCCAAAGGCAAACAAAGATAACAAGGAGCATTGCATTCCTCAAACAATGGCTTGGTGTGGTAGAAAAGCCAAAAGGTGAAAGGTTGGTAAGTTATATGGTAGAAGAGGGTTGGACCCCATTCCAGGCTGATAATCTCAGTGATATGGAGGCTGAGGAAACACATGCCTCTACCATGGAAGTCGTAGATGATAAGGAGGAATAATAAGTGATGCTCTGCAAAAAGGAATGATAGTTAGGATGACAAAACACAAACAAAAAGCAAGAAAACCAATCGTTAGTGTTAGGAAATCAAATATTAAACACTATCCTAAATAGGCATACCAAGAGAGACACTATAAACAAAATAGAGCATTTAACTAAGATAACAAATGCAACAAGGCATCTCCAAATGCCTTCCACCATGCTTGTAGCTCCTCCTCCCTTGTTCCTCTCCTCTCCAAGTTTCCAAATGAGTGTAGCTCTCAGTAGCTTTTTGCACTATGGATGTCTTATGGAGATTTAAGATTGAAAAATGCTTTAAACTATGCTATGCAAGTGTAAAACAAGCTAAATATGAGATATTATGAACTAAGATTAATTTTAGTCCAAAATGACAATATAAGTGATTATGCTAAAATGCTCTCTAAAATTGACTATAGATTAAATGCATACAAGATTTCAGGATCTAGATTGTGAAGAAATGAGCTTTATTTATAGGTAAAATGGAGCAATGGATGGTTGAGATTGAGCAATCTCAACAAGGGTCAGGATTGAAGGGCTTAAGATCCATGTGAGGAATTTCAACCCAATCTCAGGATGACAAATGTCAACAAGAGATGGGTTGAGAGGAGAGGGAATAAGCATTAAATGCTTGACATGACTTGAGGGTTAACTTGGGAGGTAAGGTTAATGTTGAGTTGAAAGAATAAAGCCATCATCCAATAAATAATGCCTTTATTCAATGGATAAACTCTTGTACAAGAGTTAGTGAGGATAACCATGGTCAAAGCAATAAATGCTTGAGAAGACACATGGGTTAAATGAGGGTTGAGTTTAGAGGTAAAGTCTCTAACCATGTGGATGAGTTGAGCTAACCATTAATGGTCATGTAAAAGCCATAAGTGGTTTGGAAGAGTTTAGAGGTTAGCTTGTTGAACACATAAAGCATTTAATGCTTTTGGAAGACTTTGGAGTCTTTGAGAAGTAACTTCAAGTTGCTTAGGAATGTGACAATATTTAGGGGATGGATTAGGCTAATTAGGAATGTTTAGAAAATGGTTAGAAGAGTCTAGAAGGGGATTTTGGAGTGCAACTGGATTTGGTGGGTGAGGGAAAATAGGATTTAAATTAAAATAAAATTAATTTATTTCAACTTTGATAACTCAATGATGAACGGTGAGTACCAAACCGGTACTGAGAGGGGGCGGCGGGGGGGGCGAATCAGTATAGGCACAAAAACTTCTCCTGAGTCGATTTGATTGCAGACTATAAATTACTGGCAATCTCTAACACCGGTCCAAACCATACTACTATCGGTTAAACACAGTGCAACTGTGAAAGACATGAACCGGTCAATCTTCTTAGCTTTCCACATAACCTACTTCCTTATTTCCACTTTGTCCTTATGCATAAATAGATAATCTATCATCAGAAATATAATAACTTACTAGCATAATATGAATCACTGCTTGACAGAAAATAACAAAGCATCACATGAAAGAGGCATCACACATGACACACATTTTTCACGTGGAAACCCAACTGGGAAAAACCATGGTGGGGATGAATACCCACAAGCTATTTTTGAACTCTTTAGAAGTCCGCTCTATTAGGAGCCTAGTCCGGTTAAAGACTGTTACAACACGTTCTGTTAGGAACCGATCCTGTTAGGGATCACCCGGTTAAGGGTTAAACCCTGTTAGAGGTTACCTTGTTAGAGGATTTTATGAACTCAATGGCTTTGAGTCACCCTGTTAAAGAATTTACAGCAAGCTGGTTAAAGCTACTCGGTTAAGGGATTTTCCAACTGTTGAAGTAGTTAAAGATCAATAGGTATTACAATGATCTGGTAATAGCACTAAATGCCAATGCAGATCTGCTTTAGTTCCTTCCTTCTGCACACACACTAGGCAGGTATCAATCCTCTTATCTGGTCTGGCAAGAATCACGTATTTCTATTTAGATACACACACATAATTTTCCAACAAACTCAACATGAAACATAACATCGACCTTATAGAACACAGATAGGTTGGCAACATAAACCCTAAACCCTAAACACTTAGGTTAAGCAATTGATTGGTTCAATCCTAACCATTGAGCACTTTGTATTTGAATACAATGGTCTTGAACAAATCTCAAGACATTCTCCATCGTTCATTCTTCACTGCTTCATGGAGGCGATAACCCATCATGCATTCTCTACCATTTGCAAAGAATTCGCACATTCCTGAGGTAGATAGGATCAATCTCCTTCATGCAAGATCCTTCATGTACACAAGACTAACGTGGCAACATGATCTGATCTCCATTACAATGCTAAATCATCACACACTGTCATCAGGCTTGGAATACTTCAACCAGAAACCCTAAAGCTAAGACTACCAACTAGTAGTCCTACCACATTCCATGTACCGGTTCTCATTCTGACATACCGATTTCGGTTCACAACATCATACCGGTTCACTTGGACAAGCATACCACTTCACTTATTGCACATATACCGGTTTACACCACCATACCGATTCTCTTTTCTAGTTGCTTAACTTCAATATACCGGTTCACTTTTCAGCATATTGACATCAATGACAACATACAATATCATCATGTCATCATACTCTTGCACATATGCCAACAATCTCCCCCTTTGGCATTGATGACAATATACAAAGATATCACTCAACATCACATCTTCTCTCTATTGCTGCAGATATCTTCCCCGCTTCACATCTTCTCCCCCTTTGACAACAATGCCAAAGTGGAGGCACAAGCTTCCCTGTTCCACTATGTTGCTCCCCCTGAGGAGTAGCATCCTTCAACACATCAATCCTGAAAAAGATTGGACATTGCAATACCTGACTGATGTGGAGCACATAATTTTAGTTCACCTCTTGAAGGGGTAGCACCCCTAATTCACCTCTAAAATAGGTAAATGAAGCCTTTGGTAGAGGCTTGGTGAATATGTTTGCTAACTTCTCCTTACTAGAAACATGTTCCAATACAACCTCTTTGTTCTGAACCTTTTCCCTTAAGAAACAATACTTGAGTTCAAAGTACTTGGTTCTAGCATGTAAAATTGGATTCTTGGAAATGTTAATTGCACTTATATTGTCACAGAATATACTTACCGATTCAGATAGAGGAACTTTGAAGCTGTTCAATACATGCTTCATCCAAATAGTTTGGGTACAATTCATAAAAGCTTCAACATACTCCGCTTCTGCTGTAGACTGAGAGATACAACTCTTATTTTTACTCATCCATGAGACCAGTCTACCACCGAGAAAGAATGCACCACCGGTTGTGCTCTTCCGGTCATCTACATTACCATCCCAATCAGCATCTATGAACACTTTTAGGTTGAACTCATTATTGTATGGATACCATAACCCATAGTCAATAGTTCCCTTCAGATATCTAAGAATCCACTTGACTGCTACTAAGTGGGATTCTCTTGGGCTTTGCTAAAACCAAGCGGTAATACCCACTGCATGTGCAATGTCCGGTCTGCTATGCCCTACATAATGCAACTTACCAATCATTGATTGGTATTCCTTCTCATTTACCAGTGTTGAGTCATCTTCTTTTGATAGTTTACAACTGGTCACCATTGGTGTACTAACCGGTTTACTGTCTTCCATGCCAAAGGTCTTCAATGTTGAAATGTGGTGACTAATCAAAAAAGTACTGTACACTCAACACGTATCCTTGCCGGTTTTTTTTTTTGATAAAAATCGACATTGTAATAAAACCCTAAAAAGGTTGACTTTGTTTTTGCCCTAAAAACGCATGTTATAAGCGGCTGGGATGCTTAAGGCATTGTAAGGTTGATGTACTTTTTTTTGCTGGATAATAAGAAAGATTGGACGACTGTGTATGGTGGACGTAACCCATTCTGGGTGAACCATGTTAAATCTCTATGTTAACTGTGTCCTATTTTATTCCTTTATCTTTTGTATTTAAATCTGCATATAATTGTTAGTTCATATTTGCTTCAAATCTGCTTGAAACCCTAACAATTGGTATCAGAGCGAGGTATTCTGTAAATTGGCAGGACTCTGAAATTTGAGTGGGAGCAATGGAGGATTCCAAATTCAAGGTTGAAAAGTTTAACGGCTAGAATTATCAATTATGAAAAATGTAGATGGAGGATTACTAGTATCAAAAGGATTTGTGGTGGCCATTGGAAGGAAAGGCAAAGAAAACAACCACAATGTCAGATGAAGAGTGAGACATTTTAGATAGAAAGGCACTGGGATCCATTCGATTGTGTCTTGTGTCGTCTGTAGCATTCAATATAACAGAAGCAAAAACCATTGTAGATTTGATGGCAACATTGGCTAAGTTGTATGAGAAACCCTCGACTTCGAATAAGGTATTTCTTATGAAGCGTTTGTTTAATTTGAAAATGAGTGAGGGAGGATCTATAGTGAAGCACTTAAATAAATTTAATACAATCACCAGTCAATTGTCTTTAGTAAAAATTACCTTTGCAGAAGAGGTTAGGGCTCTCTTGATTTTATGTTCTTTGCCAGAAAGCTGGAATAGCTTGGTTATGGCTATAAGTAACTCTATCTCTGGTAAAAATACTTTGGTATTTGATGATATTGTTGGTGTTATCCTAAGCAAGGAAATGCGAAGGAAAAGCACAGGTGAGACTCCAACATCATCAAGTAGTGTTTTGAATGTGGAGAACAAAGGAAGATCAAAGGAAAAAGGAAAAGGCCCTTAGAATGAAAAGTCATGAGGGAAGTCAAAGAAATGACGCTCTCAATCTAGAGGAAAAAAAGATTGTTGGTACTGCGGAAAGCTTGGTCATCTAAAGAAAGATTGTTGGTATCGGAAAAACAAAGAAGGAGACAAAAATGAAAATGACAGTAAGGAAGCTAATATTGCAAGTAATACTTTACAAGATGCTTTAATCTTATGTTTGGATAATGTTAATGATTCCTGGGTAATAGATTCTGGGGCTTCATTTCATGCTACACCCCATAGAAAATATTTTCTAGATTATGTTCAAGGTGATTTTGGATAGGTATATTTGGGTGATGATGAGCCTTGTCAAATTGTTAGAAAAGGAAAGATAAAGATCAAGTTGAAGAATGGAAATGACTGGTTTCTGTAGGAGGTAAGACATGTTCCTAACTTAAGAAGAAATTTAATTTCTCCAGGGCAACTAGGTAGTGAAGGTTGCATAGTTACCTTCTTAGACAATATCCAGAAGGTCAGTAAAGGATCATTAGTAGTAGCTAAAGGTGCGAAGGTAGGCACATTATATCTTTGTACTGGTAACACTTACTCTACCTTGGCTGCTACAGATAAAGTTACTGCAGGGACAACAACAATAGATGTTGCAAGAACAAATTCGATAATGTGGCACCATAGGCTTGGGCACATGAGTGAGAAAGAGATGAAAATCCTTCACTCCAAAAATCTATTGCCAGGACTAAAGAAGATTGATTTAGAGTTTTGTGAAAATTGTGTTTATGGCAAACATAAAAGAGTCAGATTTCTCAAGGTTGGGAAAGAGAAGAAGAGTGAGAAGTTAGAGCTTGTGCATTCAGATGTATGGGAACCGGCTCAGGTATCATCTCTTGGTGGCTCTTGTTATTATGTTATTTTTATTGATGACTCAACTAGAAAAACATGGGTATATTTCCTAAAACAAAAATCAGATGTTTTTGAAACTTCTAAGAAATGGAAAGCTTTGGTTGAGAATGAGACAAAAAAAGTTGAAGTGTCTCAGGTTGGATAATGGAAGTGAGTATTGTAGAAAAGCATTTGAAGATTACTACTCCTTACATGGAATTAGAAAGCAGAAGATAGTTCCAGGAACTCCACAGGAAAATGGTTTGTCAGAGAGAATGAATAGGACTATCATGGAACGCGCGAGGAGCATGAGATTGCATGATGGATTGCCCTTACATTTTTGGGAAGATGTTGTACATACTACTATCTATTTGATAAATAGAGGACCTTCAACCCCTTTGGATGGTGGTATTCCAAAGGAGGCATGGACTGGTAAAAAGGTAAATTATTCTTTTCTAAAAACCTTTGGTTGTGAAGCTTTTGTCCATGTTGATAAAGAAAACAAAACCAAGCTTGATGCTAAATCTCAGAAATGTACCTTCATTGGATATGGGATAGATGAATATGGCTATCGGTTATGGGATTTTGAAAATAAGAAAATACCTAGAAGTAGAGATGTTATATTCAATGAGAAGGTTATGTATAAAGAACAGATGCAGGAAAAGAAGCATGAACAGAACAAGCAAGAATATGTAGTGTTGGATGAGATTCCTGAAAATGAAATGCCATAGGTACCTGATGCTCAGCAACAACAAAATGTCCACAAACTCCTGCAAGTGTTAGACATTCTACAAGGTCAAGTAGACCCCCTGAAAGATTTTCTCCTTCTTTGTATTCTATATTATTAACTGATTCTAGTGAACCAGAAGAATATGAAGAAGCAATGCAGGTGGATGCCAAACAACAGTGGGAGCTAGGCATGAAAGAGGAGATGGACTCCTTGATGAAAAATAAGACTTGGGACTTAGTCCCTTTACCTGCAGAAAAAAAGAGCCTTTTCTAACAAATGGGTTTATTGGCTGAAGGAGGAGGAAGGAGGTCAGAAGAGATATAAGGCCAGACTTGTGGTAAAAGGTTTTGCACAAAAAAAGGGTATAGATTATGATGAAATATTTTCTCCAGTTGTAAAAATGACTTCATTTAGAACTGTACTTAGTCTTGTGGCTGCAGATGATTTACATCTTGAACAATTAGATGTGAAAACAACTTTTCTCCTTGGAGATTTGGAGGAGGAAATTTACATGTTGCAACTACAGGGATATGACGTGAAAGGTAAGAAGAACTTGCTGTGCAGGTTGAAGAAAAGTTTGTATGGCCTAAAGCAAGCACCCCGACAATGGTATTTAAAATTTGATAGTTTCATGGTTGAACATGGTTATCATAGATGTCATTCTGATCATTGTGTATATTTTAAGAGATTGGATAATGGCAATTATATTATCCTATTGCTTTATGTTGATGACATGCTTGTTGCTGGGTCTAACATAGAACATATAAATGATCTTAAATATAAATTAGCCAAGTCATTTGCTATGAAGGATTTGGGTGCAGCTAAGCAAATTTTGGGTATGAGGATTACACGGGACAGAAAAAATAGAACCTTGAATTTGTCCCAAAGTGAATATATAAAGAAGGTGTTGAAAAGATTTAACATGCAGGATGCAAAAGCAATTAGTACACCTTTGGCTAGTCATTTCAAATTGACTAAGGAGATGTGCCCAAAGGCACAGGAAGAAGTAAAGAAAATGTCTAACATCTCGTATTCATCAGCTGTTGGTAGTCTGATGTATGTAATGGTATACACAAGGCCAGATATTGCACATGTAGTGGGAGTTGTGAGCAGGTTTATGAGTAATCCGGGTATGGAACATTGGAATGTTGTGAAATAGATCCTTCGGTATTTGAAAGGAACCACTACAAAGGCATTATGTTTCAAAGGATCTAATGCTGCTCTGAGTGGTTTTGTTGACTCTAATCTGGCAGGTGATATTGATTCACGAAGGAGCAATACAGAGTATGTTTTTACTATAGGGGGAACTGTAGTTAGCTAGATTTCTAGGCTGCAAAAGGTTGTTGCACTTTCAACCACTGAAGCTGAGTATGTTGCTGCTACAGAAGCCAACAAGGAAATGATTTGGTTACAATGTTTTCTGGAGGAATTGGGTCAGACATAGGAGGATCGTCCATTGTATACTGATAGCGAGAGTGCCATTCATCTTGTGAAGAACTTTGCTTTTCGTTCAAGGACAAAGCACATTCAGCTCAGGTAACACTTCATCCAGATTGTTTTGGAGGAGGGTTAGTTATGGCATGAGAAGATTCACACAAGTGAGAATCCTGTCGATATGTTCACGAAGGCAGTTCCACAGGAGAAGTTGATTTCTTCATCATTTTTTGTTGGTCTTCTTTATTGATAATTGTGGAATTTATACTAGTCGAGTCCTAGTGCTTTTATCCAACGGATGTTGCATGTATAGTGGTGTCGTGTAGTATCAGTCTCCAAGTGGGAGATTGTTGAAATGTGGCGACTGATAAGAAAAGTATTGTACACTCAACACGTATCCTTTCTGGGGTCCGGGGTCGGGCCGGGGTCGGGCCGGGCTTCGGGCAAGGGTTTGGGGGTGGCAGCCCCCGAGAAAAGCGGGGATTCGGGGGCGAGAGCCCCCGAGAAAATTATTTTTGGGTTTTTTTTTTTTTGGATGAAAAACGACATTGTAATAAAACCCTAAAAAGGCCTACTTTGTTTTTGCCCTAAAAACACATGCTATAAGCGGCTGGGATGCTTAAGGCATTGTAAGGTTGATGTACTTTTTTTGCTGGATAATAAGAAAGATTGGACGACTGTGTATGGTGGACATAACCCATTCTGGGTGAACCATGTTAAATCTCTATGTTATCTATGTCCTATTTTATTCCTTTATCTTTTGTATTTAAATCTGCGTATACTTGTTAGTTCATATTTGCTTCAGATCTACTTGAAACCCTAACATTCAATACCTCTTTGACATACTTGGACTGAGTAATAAAGATTCCATCTTTCATTTGTTGAATTTGTAGTCCAATGAAGAACTTAATCTCTCCTATGAGTGACATCTCAAATTCCTTTTTCATCTCATCGGCAAAATCATGACTCGTCTTGTCAACTCCTCCAAAGATGATGTCATCAACAAATACTTCACAGATCAGAATCTGATCTCCTTCTGATTTCAAGTAGATATTGCTATCTTCACTTGTTCTTTCAAATCCAATCTTCACAAGATGAGAGTGCAAGCGTTCATACCATGCTCTAGGTGTCTGCTTTAGTCCATACAAGGCTTTATGTAGCCTACACACCATGTCACTATCTTCTGATAGGGCAAACCCATCTGGTTGCTCTATATACACCTCCTCTTCAAGTATTCCATTTAGGAATGCATATTTTACATCCATTTGGTATACCTTGAATCCTTTAAAAGCTGCATATGCAAGAAGCATACAAACTCCTTCCGATCTGGCTACTGGAGCAAAGGTTTCTCCATAGTCTTCTCCTTCTTCTTGAGCATACCCCTTACATACCAATTTGTCTTTGTTTCTTATCATTGTCCCATCTTCATTCAGCTTATTTCTGAAAACCCATTTGGTACCAATGACATTTTTATGCTCCGGTCTGGGTACCAAGGACCATGTACCATTCTTTTCTATCTGATCAAGTTCCTCTTCCATTGCCTTGATCCAATCTTCATCTTTATGTGCCTCTTTGAATGATTTAGGCTCATATTCAAAGATCATACATGAGTTTTCTCTGACCTTTCTTCTTGTAAGGATTCTTGTATCCTTGTCTCCTATGATTTGCTTTGGATCATGATTGAGTTTGACATACCTAGGTATATTCTTAATAGCTTCCTCTTGCTTTTCTTCATCATCCTCATCTTCATCAGCATCTACCGGTGTAGGAGCATAGTTGCTGGTACTGGGCAAATTTGCGACCGGTTCCCAGAAGGTTACTAGCGGTTCATCTCCTACATGCTCTCTGTTGGTTTCCTCAGATTTCTTAGAGTTTTGATCAACCCTAACATTGATGCTTTCAACAATTCTCTGAGTCTTATTGTTGAAACATTTGAGAGCTTTGCTCTTAGTGGAATACCCTAGGAATATTCCCTCATCACATTTGGCATCAAACTTGCTCTGATGTTCACTCCTCTTGATGTAACATTTACTACCAAACACTCTAAAGTAGCTTACCACTGGTTTCTTACCGGTCCAGTACTCATAAGGAGTCTTATCCTTTCCTTGCTTGATGAGTACCCGGTTCATTGTGTAGACTGCAGTGCTCACCACTTCTCTCCAAAAGGTGTGAGCAACTTTTCCTTGGATCAACATAGTTCTAGCTGCTTCAACCATAGTCCGGTTGTTCCTCTCTACTAAGCCATTCTGCTATGGAGTCCGGGGTGTTGAAAATTGCCTCTTGATGCCATTCTCTTCACAATATTTGTTGAATTCACCGGAAGTGAATTCCCCTCCTTGATAAGTTCTAAGGCATTTGATTCTTCTATCGCTTTCCTTTTCTACCAGTGCTCTGAAGGCTTTGAACTTTCCAAAGGCTTCAGACTTGTCCTTCAAGAATGTGACCCACATCATTCTTGAGCAATCATTTGTAAGAATCATAAAATACCTATCTCCGTACACACTCCTAGTCTTCATAGGACCACACAAATTAGTATGCACAAGATCAAGTAAATTGTCAGCAGTGAAAGATTTACCTTTGAAGGTTGAGGAAGACATTTTCCCCAGTTGACACTCTCTGCACAAAGGATTTTCCGGTTTTCTCAGCACAGGTAATCCTCTAACTGCCTTGGTCTTACTGGCCTTCACAATGTTATCAAAGTTTACATGGCAGAGTCTCCTATGCCATATCTAGCTATCATCAAAATTAGCCATAAGACATGTACTTATATTTGCATTCAGCTGAAATAAGTTACCTTTGGTCTGCATATCGGTGGCCATCAGTTCACCATTCTTTCCTTTGATTTTGCAAACTCCATTTTTGAATTCTAGAGTGATTCCACCATCATTCAGCTGGGCAACACTCAATAGATTGTGTTTGAGACCTTCCACCCAATACACATTGTCAGCACTACTCTTTCCATTTAGAGAGATGGATCCTCTACCTTTGACCATACATGGTGCATCATTACCAAAATGAACCACACCACCATCATACTCTTCCAGGGATATAAACTTGCTCCGGTCACCAGTCATATGGTGAGAGCAACCACTGTCAATAATCCATTCATTGAAATTATCAAAGTGAGAGACAAGAGCCTTCTTGTCTGACACATCCTCCTTGACTGTAACAAACACAATATCTTCATTTTCTTCATCTTTTGATTCCTCATCTGTGACACCTTCATCAACTGCTACAAAATAGTTTCTTCGGTTTCCTCCTTTGAATTTCTTGAACCTTTCCGGTTTGTCCTTGCTATCACCATTAGGACAGTCTATAGCAATGTGTCCTATCTGGTTACAAGAGAAGCATTTCAAAGGAAGCTTACCTCTGTATTTGTTGGTTCCCTCAGGAAGTCTCTTAGCAAGAAGGGCTTCAAATTCCATCAGAATCTCCTCATCATCCATTTCTCTGCTCTGTCTTGGTTCATCGCTAGTGATTGCTTCTTTTCTTTTTCTGGATGGTGCAACAGATGCTCTAAAAGCTGATTCAATCTTCTGAACACTGCCATCAAAACTATTTAGCTCATAGGCTGTTAATTTTGCAATGATGGAGTCTAGGGATACCTTAGTCTTGTCTATTGATCTCAACTCCTGAATAGTAGCAACCCTTATTGCATAGACCGGTAATAGGGATCTCAAAACTTTGCTAACAACAGTGGAATCTTCCATTTTACCACCCGCACTCTTGATATCTCCAACAACGGTTTTGATCTGTATTCCATATTGTTGAATGGTCTCACCTTCAACCATCTGCATGTCTTCAAGCTTCCCTCTAAGGATTTCTTCCTTATCTTGTTTTACATGTTCATCACCTCCATAGATATTCTCAAGAGTATCCCATACTTCTTTGGGATTGACTTTATCCTGGACATCAATAAACTCAATGTCAGATAAGCTGCTGATTAGGGCTTCCATGACTTGCCCATTCTCTTGAATCTCTCTCTTTTGGTCATCGGTGAGAGTACCGATAGGGATAACATAAATGTTCTCAACATAGCTCCAATGTTGAGTACCCATGCTTATGATGTATATCTTCATTCCGTCCTTCCATATTTTAAAGTTATCTATGTTGAACTTTGGACCTTCCCTCTTCATCATTACAATAGGATCTTTCCCTCAAACGGTTAAGCTTACAACAGAGAGGACCTAGAGGATGTTGTGATACCAATTGATAACTCAATGATGAACGATGAGTACCAAACCGGTACTGAGAGGGGGGGGTGAATCAGTATAGGCACAAAAACTTCTCTTGAGCCGATTTGATTAAAGACTGTAAACTACTGACAATCTCTAACACTGGTCCAAACCAGACTACTACCGGTTAAACATAGTGCAACTATGAAAGACACTGACCGGTCAATCTTCTTAGCTTTCCACACAACCTACTTCCTCATTTCCACTTTGTCCTTATGCATAAACAGATAATCTATCATCAGAAATATAATAACTTTCTAGCATAACATGAATCACCGCTTGACAGAAAATAACAAAGCATCACATGAAAGAGGCATCACACATGACACACACATTTTTCACGTGGAAAACTAACTGAGAAAAACCACGGTGGGGATGAATACCCACAAGCTATTTTTGAACTCTTTAGAAATCTACTCTGTTAGGAGCCTAGTCTGGTTAAAGACTGTTATAACAGGTTCTATTAGGAACCGATTCTGTTAGGGATCACCTGGTTAAGGGATGGCTAGAATACCCAGTTAAGGGTTAAACCCTGTTAGAGGTTACCTTGTTAGAGGATTTTATGAACTCAATGGCTTTGAGTCGCCCTATTAAAGGATTTACAGCAAGCTGGTTAAAGCTACCCGGTTAAGGGATTTTCCAATTGTTGAAGTAGTTAAAGATCAACAGGTATTACAATGATCTGGTAATAGCACTCAATGCCAATGCAGATCCACTTTAGTTCCTTCCTTCTACACACACACTAGGCAGGTATCAATCCTCTTATCTGGTCTGGAAAGAATCACATATCTTTGTTTAGATACACACACATCATTTTCCAACAAACTCAACATGAAACATAACATCGACCTTATAGAACACAGATAGGTCAGTAGCATAAACCCTAAACCCTAAACACTTAGGTTAAGTAACTGATCAGTTCAATCCTAACCATTGAGCACTTTGCATTTGAATACAACGATCTTGAATAGATCTCAAGACATTCTCCATCGTTCATTCTTCACCACTTCATGGAGGCGATAACCCATCACGTGCCATTTGCAAAGACTTCGCACATTCCCGAGGCAGATAGGATCAGGATCAATCTCCTTCATGCAAGATCCTTCACGTACACAAGACTGACGTTGCAAAACAATCTGATCTCCATTACAATGCTAACTCATCACACACTATCATCGGGCTTGGAATACTTCAACCAGAAACCCTAAAGCTAAGACTACCAACCGGTAGTCTTACCACATTCCATGTACTGGTTCTCATTCCGACATACCGGTTCACTTGGACAAGCATACCGCTTCACTTATTGCACATATACTGGTTTACACCACCATACCGGTTCTCTTTGCCAGTTGCTTAACTTCAATATACTGGTTCACTTCTTAGCATATTGACATCAATGACAACATACAATATCATCATGTCATCATACTCTTACACATATGCCAACAGACTTGTGGTTGCAACTTGCATTTGTAGGAGAATGGAAGTGGGGGGAGGGGGGGGGATTAAATGATTTAAATAAATGTTTTAATTATTTATTTAAAAGAGGAAAGGGGATTAAATTAAATAAATAGGATTTATTCATTTAATTGATTGTGAATTTGGTTTAATGAATGAATTAAAATAAATTGAATAATTTATTTAATTAATAGGAGAATGTTTGAATAGGAATTAATTAAATGTTAATTTAATTAACTACTGACTAATGGATTTATTAATCAAATAAATAGCAAATATTCATTTAATTAAAATGGACAGATTTATGTGACTACATTTGCCCCTATTTTAGATGGTGCAGTTTATCGCGTCGTTTCAAAGAAAGAAAAAAATAGGTGTGAAGAAATATGCCCCATAAATGTTAATTTAATGGGTGGTATGCCCCCTCAGGAGATGGGCCGAATTTTTTTGAAAAATCGGGCGATCTCTCGAAAAAGAATGAGAATTGGCGAGGAGTTAGAAGAGAAGAATTTAGCAATAACGGTGAAAGAATAGAAGAAATCGAAGTGAAATGGAGAAACAACAAGCCAGTGAGTACCTTTAGGTCAGGCAAGAGATATGGTGCAAATGTGGTGTGTGCTTTTGATTGATGTTATACAATTGATTAAAATTGGTTGAACAATCTGGTGCAATTGGTTTAATTGCCCCGGTCGAGTCAAAGCATGACAGTTGATGTCAGTTGTTTGCTTGGATAAGATAAAGTCTGAGTAAGTGAATCAAAGTGACCTGTTGGTGACTTAGACAATTGATGTAATTGTCCGATGAAGTCAAGGTATATGAAGAAAAATACTCATTGAGACTTAGACAATTGATGTAATTGTCCATTTGGATTGTGTTTGATTGGTTGATCAATTGATAGTGTGTGTGTGGGATGGATGGTTGTGGTGAATCATAGCAGGCCCGTTGAGACTAGGTCATTATGATAAATGTCTGATATAGTCTAGGTTTGCCATGATTGATTACCTTTTGAGACCCGAAGATACTTGATCAAAGTATCTATTGATAGTCTAGGTGTGTGTGATTCGATGTGCCTGTGTAGATAGAGTAATTGGCTTGATTGTGTGGATAACTGAGGATGGGAAGCGTAACTCCTCCTGTTAGAGATGGATGGTGATGAACGTAGCTTGATTGAGTTGATGGGAAAGATGAAGGGATTATGATGATGTTGATGATCAAGATAGGGAGGGTGAGGGGGGGATTTGATGTTAGATAGAAGATATGGAGGACCTATGACTCATTCCTATGGAAGAAGGTCAAAAATAGAGTATGCATCCATTATCATTACTATGTATGAATGATATGCAACTATTATAAATGTATGCATGGATGAAATGCAATAGAATGCAATATATACAGATGAGATGGAATGACAATCCATAGTGCGTTATTTTTCATCATTGAGCATGGTAGTATCAATCTTGGACGAGGCAGTAGGAACCAGGTTTGGAGTATTATACCTGCAAGCAAGCAACAAAAATAAAGAATATGGAACCTCCATAATGGTTCATGCTCATATGGTTGAGGTATATGTTGTAGTCAGCAAGCCATAGTGATGCATGACTATATTTTGCATATGATCACATAGCTTAGTGAACTTCCCATGTAGACACCATTAGTACATGCCCCAGAACTTCATTGGAATAATGCGCAGAAGATACACAAACAATGCTTAGGAACCATCTTGGCTACTCTAATCACTTGTGGATATCATGGAGTAGCGTAGGAACCTAATATAAATGAATAAATAACTTATCAAACTGACCAAGTACTTGATAGCTTAAACATAATTTGCTTGTCAAAGAAAATGTTATCATGTTTTGTTTTGGTAAGGAAGGATGCATCCTTGTTAAGACAGTTGTGCATACCTGTGTGGATTGTTTGGTTGATTTGATAAGTGATCATCATTTGAGTAGTTCAAAATGTTTGTTCAATTTCGGCTTTTGATACGTATGTACAATGCGTTGCCATGTTTTTGGTTGATTTTTTATTTTTTATGATGTTTTTGGATTTTGTGAGACAGTTTTGAATGAACAATTCAATGAATCATAAGTAATGTAGAATCCACTTCCATCAATAGGTTTAAGAGTATTGCCCCCAGTTTAGACATGACTATAAAAAAGTGGGATGCTAGGCGCATGAAGTACTATTCTCGATTGCAGATCAAAAACAAGCCATGGTTGTACTGATGGATGAATGGATGTAATGAATGTGAGCGCAACAAGTCTAAAAGACAATGGAGCCATAGCATTTACGAGTGGCACATGTTTGCCAGGTTTTCACCATTGCACTTACCCAAGGTGCCACCAGAGTGGTTGTTCACCGTTTGGATGCATGATTTTTCTTTACTATTTTGATTTTTTTGTATTTTCTTTAGGACATTTATCTGAATGTTTTTGGTGTTTTTCTGGTATGTTTGGGAGCCTGATGCTCTATACAGCTTATGTATGAAACCGTTTGAGGTGCATGTTTTTGATCAGATTTGCTAGCAGTTCTCCTTCTGAAGTAGCCAACTGATATGCCCCGGACCCAAACTACAACAGTGATAACATATGGAGCTAACTAGTTTGATTCAAAATTTCCCTGATGTTCTCTGTTTAGTTGGTTATGAGGATTCTCCCTAAGAACAAGATCACCTACCTCAAATGTCTGAGGTCTAACCCGGTGATTATAGCTTCTGCTCACGCGCTGCTGATAGGCCTTAAGGTGGTTGTATGCAACTTGTCGTCTTTCGTCAAGTAGCTCCAAGTCTTGAAGACGAGAGACTCGATATGCTTCATCATCTATCAAATTATGCAAGGAAACTCGTAGAGATGGTATCTCAACCTCAATAGGTAAGATAGCTTCTGCACCATAGACCAGTGAGTAGGGAGTTGTGCTTGTAGGGGTTAGAATGCTAGTTCGATACGCCTATAATGCTGGATTTAATTGAACGTGCCAATCACGATAGACATCATTGATTATCTTCTTGAGGATTCTTAATATGTTCTTGTTCGATGCTTCAGCTTGACCATTTCCTTGTGGGTAATAAGGAGTGGAAAAGCGGTGTTGGATGTGGAATTTCTCACAGAGCTCACAGACATCCTGATTTTTGAAAGGAAGGTCGTTATCTATGATGATGGAGATGGGTACACCATACCGGTAGATAATGTAATTAAGGATGAATGAGGTGATCTTCTTGCTGGTGACTTGGGTAAGTGGAACAACTTCGACCCACTTTGCGAAGTATTCGGTGGTGGTAATAATGAATTTGTGGTCATTGGATGAAGATGGATGAATTTTACCCACAAGGTCAAGTCCCCATTGACAAAAGGGCCATGGTGTTGTGATTGGTTGTAATTCTTGTGTGGGTACATGTATCAGGTCTCCATGAACTTGGCATTTCTTGCATTTTCAGACAAAATAGTAGGAGTCCTTTTCCATGGATGACCAATAGTATCCAACACGCATGATCTTCTTTGCTAAAGAAGGACTGCTTGAGTGAGTCCCACAAATTCCTTCATGTACCTCTTCCAAGGCCTTTGTTGTCTCATCTGTTTCCAAACATCAAAACAAAGTACCATCAAGACTGCACCAGTATAGGGTTTCGGCAATGATGGTGTATCAAGCAGTTTGGCGAATGAAGGTTTTACGTTGGTTATTCAATTGGTTAGGAGGAAGTGTGTGATCGTGAAGGTAGGTGTAGAACTCACCGTACCATGGAGATTCTGAACCAACAAGGCGACATATCATTTTGGATTCGGGGATATCATAAGCGGGAATCTAAAGCCATTCTACCAAGAAATTGTAGCATGTTGAATTCTATGGAAGATCTAGGAGAGATGCAATGGTAACCATAGCATCAGCAGCTCGATTATGATCTCTAGGTATCTGTTCAAAGGTGATAGTCGTAAATGATGCCTTTACACTATCCACCATTTGCTTGTACGACATGAGTTTATCATCCTTAGTCTGATATTCGTCTATGACTTGTCGGATGACTAGTTGAGAGTCACCATATACTTGTAGCTCTTTTAACTTCCATTGTACAACTAGTTAGAGTCCTGTGATCAAGGCCTCATACTCAGCTATGTTGTTTGTGCATGAAAAAGTTAGCCTGTAAGACTTCAGGATGGTGTCACCTTGAGGTGTGATAAACAAAATGCCTTCCCCTGAGCCATGCCTAGTATATGAACCATCAAAGTATAGTTTCCATGGTCATGCTACTGTGATCATGAATATCTCTTCATTTGGAAAATTGGAAATGAGAGGATGATCGCCTATGAGAGGTGCATCAGCCAACTAATCTGCAATAACTTGGCCCTTGATAGCCTTACGGTCCACGTACTCGATGTCAAATTCACTTAGAATCATCACCCATTTGGCCAAGCGGCCTGTCAATGCGGCTTTGCTAAGTAAGTACTTTAGTGGATCAATCTTTGCAATGAGTTGTATTTTATGTGTTAATAGGTAGTGCCTCAGTTTAGTGGCTACTAAGATTACTGCTATGTAATCTCGCTCAATAGGTGTGTAATTGAGTTCATAGCCGACCAATGTGCGAGAGATGTAGTAAACAACACACTTTTTCCCTTATGCATTATGTTGTGCCAGTAGTACCCCCAATGTCATATTAGTTGCTTAAATATAGAGCAATAGAGGCCTACTTGAATCTGGTGGGATCAGTAATGGTGTATTCATGAGATAATCTTTAAACATCTGGAATGCTTGCTGGCATCTGGCATCCCATTGAAAGTGGATTTTTTTGTGTAACTGGTGTGTAAAGGGGTGACACTTATCTGCCAATTGTGCAATGAATCTTTAGACAGATTGAAGCCACCCTTGTAATGTCCTTAGCTAACTAATGTTCCTTGGTGGTGGCATGTCCATGATTGCTTTAACCTTTGTTGGGTCGACCTCAATGCCTTTGCTTGAGACAATGTATCCTATAAGCTTCCCTAAGGTTAATTCAAAGACACATTTCTTTGGATTGAGTCGAACATGATATTGTTCTAGTTTGTCAAAGATTTTATCTAATATTGCAAGATGACCTTCTCTTGTTAATGATTTTGCCAATAAGTCATCGACATAATCCTCGATTATGGTATGCATCATATCATGAAAGATGGTGGTCATTGCTCTTTGATAGGTCACCCCTGCATTCTTTAGACCAAAAGGAATTACATTCCAATAGTATGTTCCCCATGGACATGTGAAGGCAGTTTTATGTTGATCCTCTAGAGCGATCTTTATTTGGTTGTACCCTGAAAAGCCATCCATGAGAGAAATCATGACATGTCATGTTGTTAGGTCCACGATCATGTGAATTTTTGGTAGGGGGAAGTCATCCTTAGGACATGCCTTGTTTAGATCTTTGAAGTCAGTACAGATACAGATGCCCCCATTTGGTTTGCCAATAGGTACAATATTGGATATCCAATCTGCATAATCAATTGGTCTAATAAAACCAATGTCTAGAAGTTTCTTAAGTTCTGCTTTGACTAGTACCGCAATCTGAGGGTGCATCTTGCGAAGCTTCTGTTTGACAGGCTTAGCTCCTTCTACTATGGTGAGGTGATGCATGACCAAATTAGGATCAAGCCCAAGTATGTCTGGATATGACCATGCAAGGTTGATCTAACACTTCTGGAAGAACTCTACAAACTTAGGTCGTTACTCTAGAGTCAAAAGAGATGCAGGATGTATGTGGTGTGGAGTGTTAGGAGTCCCCACGTTGAATTCTTTTGTTTCCTCAATAAGGATCATTGATCATTCCTGATTTATACTAGAGGGGAGGATGTCAAACCTTTTATCCTCAGGTGCCTCAGAGATGTTTTCACCATTGCATACGCTCTTTCTTTTTACTTATTTGGGATCAAACAATGCCACAGCGTGGTTTTCACTGGAAGATCCATGTTTTATTGTTATATTTTTGCAGTTGAAAGGTTTGGCATCTGCCCCAAAGTATGTTGCGCTATTAAGTTCAATGGTGAATCCAACTTTGTGATCCCCACTTGGTATGTTATCTCGTAGTTCCATTCGATGAGTTCAGGATGGATAATGGGCATCACCTCATCAATCAGGTTAAGTTCATAAGATGTGTCAGTGAGGGTTGTTGATGGTACTCTCCCTGTCAGAATCGAGCGTAGGACGTGACATAGGGTCTGTGGAAGATGTTTCCATTTCAGGAACCCAAGAGGTTTTTATCTCCGCTTCTCCATAAATAGGGATTTCTTTGCGAGGTGGAGGTAGTAATGCGTCTTCCTCATCTGAAGTGTAGAGACGTACAGAATCAAATTCCCACTCATGTGAGTCAGTTTCTGAGTCGCTTTCCAATATCTTAATACTATACCAAATCAGGATATCCTTTGAGTTAAACACTGCAAGTGTAATTGGTTGATGTGCCTTTGGAGATGGAATGGTTGGTGCTGCAGGGAGGATTATTGGGATCAGTGAATCCGATACTAGGAGTATCGGCCTTGTTGGATCTGCTACTTCTGATGGAATTGTCAGTGTTGTCGATACTGCTAGGGTTTTGATACTACTAATGGTGTTGTTGATGTGGTTGTTGTTGTTGATGGAGTTGTTGGTTTGATTGGTGGGATGATTGGTGTTGTGGATGATATTGCTAGGATTTTTAACCTCAGTGGGGCAGTTGGTATGGTGCTTGGTGTTGCTGATATAATCAAAGGTGACCTCTTTAGAGTTTTAGGCTGATATAGAGGTTTGTTGGGTTTCCCTTTGAATCTGAGCTTAGGAAGAGTCTCTTTTTGAAAGCCTAATCCAATGTTATCTTTAGGCTTTAATTCAGGCTGCAACAGCTCATGGTGTCCTTTCTTACAAGGTCCCAAAGCACTCTAACCATCATAGCCCATTCTTTGCATAATGAGAAGGCCTTTTCCATATTGATCTATGGGAAGCTTATCTTGTGGGATTTATGTGGTGATAGGGTCTTTATACATCCATTCTGCTAAGTCTTCATCTCTAGTCTCCTCTTCCTGACTCTTTCCAAGCATAAAAGGTGTCAAAGTGCATGTCGGTTTGGCCAGTGATGCTTGAAGTAACCTTTGAGGCTTACCATGAGTTTTAGGGGAAGTGGGTAGTTGCCCAACACAAAAGAGTTGGCTTAGATTGTACTCCCCAAGACCTTCCTCTGCCATTTTCATCTTTAGCTTTTCTTGCTTGGGTATAGTGGTGTTTGAACTGGAAAGAGAGTCTAGACTTACATATGATGTGGACGGGATAGCTTCTCTGTTGTTGGGAACGATGATCTATGGCTGATGGTTGATATTATTACAATATGCAAATGGATTTGCATCACCCAAGATTGTAATTTCGACACCATTATGAGGGAACTTGATACACTAGTGATATGTAGATGTAATGGCTTGCATGGTGTGTATCGAAGGTCTTCCTAACAACAAGTTATATGGTAGAGGAGGGTCCACAACTTGACATATGATGTGCTTCACCATTGGGCCCACTCAGATTGGTAACACAACTGCTCCTTTTGACGAACGGTCTGCATCATCATAGGCTTTTATTGTTACCTTTTTGCAGGGGTCCACTGATTCAATTGCATAACCCAATGTTGTGACCAATTGTAATGTATAGATATTTAGGCCTGCTCCATTATCGATCAAGACTCGCTTGATCCTGTATTGGTTGATAAATCCTTCAATATGGAGTGAGGCATTATGAGGTTGTTGGAAGGATGTATTGTCACTTTCAGAGAAAGTGAGACATGGTGACGACCGTAGACTACCCACCATAGCTTGAAATTGATCTGTGTTTAGATTGGCAGGGACTGATGCCTCTTGGAGAGCTTGATCCAAGATTGTTTTTATGAGATGGGGATAGGCACAATAGCTCTAAGATAGATATTATCTAATTGTTCCACAAGGTTGTACTGCTTTGGGATGGAGGTGGTGCCTTGTAGAGTTGCTTTTATGGTGATCTTGCTACGCCGTGTAACAACATTGCAAGTATGTTTTGGATTTTTGATGATAATGTTGAAATTTGTTCATTGGCATCATACAGGTGGTTCACAGTGTAATTATAGGTGGCTCGTGTATAATCATTGGTATTTGTGTTTCATCCTGAAGTGGACAGACCCCTTTGATCTTTTGATGGAAGTGGATTTTTAAACATAAGATGATCATTGTTTTTGGGTCATGTCCTTTAATTTCAATCTCTCCTCGGTCAATAAGATCCTGAACAAGATCTTTCAATCTATGACAATTACTTGTTTTATGCCCTTTCCCTTGATGGAATTTGCAATGTTCATTATCCCTCCACCATGGAGGTTTGACCTGAGGTTCGTAATTAGATGTTTTTGGTAAAGTTACGAGATTTGAGGAGACCAATTGATGTAACACTATTTCAATAGGTTCCCCTAAGGGAGTGTATGTACGTTTTGGTTTATAATTATGTTGTCTTTGCCTTGGTTCCTCTTGCGGTACATTGCGTCCTTGATTTGGTGGGGGAGCAACCATGTTGTTTTTAGGAAGGGGGTTTTGCCCCGCAAATCGGACCACAGGTTGTGCACTCTTGATAGTCCTTGCGTCTACAACCCCATCATTGACGATGTTTTTGTTTTTATTCCAAAAGTTAGGTTTATTACTGTTGAAGCACAAGCGAGGGGCATGCTTTGGTTCATTGTATATTTTGATAAGCCCCTTTTTTATGAGGGCCCGTTCACATTTTAAACCCTATGTGATCATGTCATTAAAAGACTCTGTGCCTTTCATGTCTAAATGAAATTCCATTTCTTTGTTCAAGTTGGAAATGAATATTTCCACTAGCTCTCTTTTAGGTAACTAAAGAGAACGTCTGCTAGACATTTGTTGCCATCGTTGCAGGAAAGTTGAAAATAGCTCCCCTGGTTTTTGCTTGGTGTTACACAGATCTGCCATGGTGACATCGTGCTCTATGTTATGGGAATAATGGGCAATGTGTTTCTGGACCATTTCTTTGAACGTCCTAATGTCGCCTGATAGTCGGGAAAACCATTGTGTGGTTGTCCCTCCCAAACTCTGAGGAAAAAGGCGCATTAGATACATGTCTTCGTATGCCACTTCTAGGCAAGCAAAATGAAACTCCCTGACATGATCTCGAGGGTCTCCTTTTCCCCGATACTTTTCAAACTTAAGTGTTTCAAACCCTCGTGGAAAAGGTGGCATATGTAGATTCCTATCAAAGGGATAGGGACAAATATCATTAAGTGAAAATTGGTTTGTTTTCACACCACTATGGAGTTGTTGGGCGAAATTCTTGACTTGTTGCCTCAACATGTCAATGTCATTCGGAGGAGGAGGAGGTGGGGGATTTCCTTGATGAAGGTTATATCTAATGTGATCTTGAGCTCTTCCATACTCATTACGACTCTAGTGTTTTGATGCTTGCCATAATTGCACCGTATCAAAATCAAAGGGTAGTTTGGCTCCCTCTTGGGCAAGTCTTAAAAAGTGAGCATCAACATTGTTCCTGAGGATCTCATCGAAAAGTCAATTGAAGAGGGGGTTGTGTTGTGCCCTTTCGATTTCTTCAGGAGTGGGTGTACTAGTATTTTCCTCATTTGTGTTTCCTCCAAGGGCTTCTTGGAACTCATTGAGATTTTCCTCCTCTTCCTCTTCAATTTCTTGTTGTCTAGACCTTGATCTAGTTTGAGCCATGTTGAAATTTGTTTGTTGAAGTTTGGTGAAAATGATGATGAGTTGATGATGGAATGAGAGATAAATGTTTGGTGACATGTTGTGAATACAGATCTCTAGCACTAAAGGTTGATGTTATTAAAGTCCTTCTATGAATTGCTTGTTTTGTTTTGTTGACAAATTTTTGATATGATAAGGTATAGCGAGGTCTGAGATGTGTTACAAACCAAGCTACCTAGTAATGAGAGGATGCACTCATATACTAGTTTTACCTCGCATAGAAATGCCTCTTAGAATGAGTTTATCCTAGAAGTAGAGACACTCTAAAAAGTGATGTGCTTGTGTTTGATTCAAGCAATATCAGAAAAGAACTTTAGGACAAGACCTTTTATGTTTTGAGAGTTGGAATGGATTGATGATGTATGAATGTGAGAATGGATGGAATGTTTAAACCTCAATAAAAGCTTTGTGTCACATATGGGACAAACTCTTCTTCTTCTTTTTCGAGGGTTGGTGGTTCTTCCCGAGCTATGTTGTATGTTATGCAAATGTCTGGAAAGAAGGCAGGATTGATTTTGCCTCGTTTTTATGATAGCTTAAAGCTCTATATTGAGTAAAAGCTTTGCGGTTCAAAGACTCTTGATCAAACTCATTAGATTTTCCTTGAAGATATAGACGCATGTGATGCAAGAAGGCTCTATGTGAGACAACGATTTGTCTATTGAGATAGAAAAATCTCCTTCTTTTGATGAGAGCCTTTGAGCTTAAAGGTCTTTGCTTCAAATTGATATGCTGATGAAGATTCTTCCTTCTCAAAATGTGAAGGATGGTCATATAGTTTTGATACTTTGTTTGTCACTTTGTTTTTTATTTGTTTGCCAAAATGTTGGTTGTGAAAATTTTGTGTTTGGATAAATACTTGTTTTTGAATTGGTTTTTATTTTCTTTGACAAGAAAATAGAGCAAGCACACAAACACAATAATGTTGCCTCAAAAGGCATAAATGGGTGTGGGTCTAAATCAACCCAATCTTTGAACTTTTTGACCCTTTTACAAAATGTTTTTGAGTATGTTTTTCCAAAAATCATGAAGTTGGCTCAGTTTATCACTGGTCTGACACAAATTGAAGATACTTTAAACATTCTTTATCCCTAAGGTCAAATGGCCAGTTGCGATAATTTCAACCCACATCTTGATATTTCTTCAACTTTGGTACTACATACCTTATGAATCCCGTCGTGGCAGGTAAGGATGTGATATACTAAGTCTTGCATGAGCATAACAAATAGATGATCCTTATGATGGGGGAGTCGCCACTTTTATCAAGCCACAAGTAGCCTTTCAAAAAGATATGTTTCTACTCAAGGAAATATGTATGGTGAGTATCTTGGGAGCAAAACCATCTATGCTCTTGCACTAAATTTATCACAAATATCCTCAATTAATAGAACGGGTGGGTTTCTATATAAAAAGGTGTTTAGTAATTTTTGATGTTTTTGGACATAAGTTCATTCTGCAGTGACTCACTTAAGAGCCTTGTAACTTGTGGTGGGGCCCATTTGTCCTTTCGACAAGTTACAATGTAGGAACAACTATACCCAAGGCTACAGCTTTCGCTCACACCTGATTTCTATAGCGGCTCAAAGGATTTACCACATGAGGTCATTCCCAAGAGTGATGTGTCTCTTGGCAGACCTCTCTTAAAAATATAAAATTTGAGTGTTACTAACACTTTTCTCTTGCACCTAGGACCATGAAAGACAAGGGAGAGGATAGTGTGTGTTAGAAGTAGGACCACTCGACCAACTTTGCACAAGTGTGCCAATCGCAAAAAGCACTTGTTCTTTTTAACTGATTTTCATTGCAATGTGATCTAACTATTTGGAGATGTTGCTCCAATAATCATGGTGTTCTTTTTAATTGCAAAGGCAAAGTGTTTTTGTAAACTAGGAACTTTGAAAATCCTGGTCAACTGAATTGAGAACATGTTTTGTTTGAAGTAAATCATTTTGAACTTAAAGGAAAAGTGGCTTGTTCTTTTTAGATTGCCCAAAACGAAATGTTGATTGTGAATTTCCTTAAGTTGATGTAAGAAATGAAAGTTGTGTTGTTGATTTTAAGCACCAAAATAAAGATTGTTCCTAACTTGCAAATAAACTTTGATGTGAAGTTTTGTGGTTCTTTTTAACTTGCAAGTGGGGTTCTTTTTACAATCCAAAACTAAAGATGTGATGCTTTTTATGATCCAAAATGAAAATGTGAGGTTCAATTTTTAAACCAAAAGAGACAATGAATTTGTTTTAATCCAACTTTGAAAAACAAAGTGAAATAAAGAATTCAATGCTTTCTAATCTAACTCCTCCAATCCTGCACAAACAAACAATCAGTTAGTCAAAAATAAAAAAGTTGAGGTATTGGTGGGCTTCTACAAGCCAAAGTTTTGATTTTTGGTTACAATTAAAATTTTTTACAACTCTCTGTTACAATAGCGCCACTCTGTGTAAACACAAAAGTGCTATTTAACACGAAAGTGCTACTTAACCGACAGATGCACTAAAACAGTGACAAATGCGCTATACTAGAAGCAAAAGCGCTAAAAATACTCTCTCAGACAAAATAAAATTTTGTCAAACAGAGCGCACGAATGCGCTAAATTAATAACAAGAGTGCTACTTTAAATGCAAAAGCGCTAAATGATGGACAATAACGCTACTTCCTAGACAATAGCACTATTCTAGTGAACAAAAGCGCTAAACCATGAACTTTCGCAGGTGCTAAAATGTGTTCGAAAGCACTAAAGCGCAACCTGTGTGTCAATTTAAACAAAAAAGTTAGTAGTTTTGTAGAGAAATCTTGTGTTGGATTCACGTCGGGTTCACCAAATGATGCTCTATAAAAGGAATGATAGTTAGGATGACAAAACACAAACAACAAGCAAGAAAACCAATTGTTAGTGTTAGGAAATAAACTATCAAACACTATCCTAAACAGGCATACCAAGAGAGACACTATAAGCAAAATAGAACATTTAACTAAGATAACAAATGCAACAAGGCATCTCCAAATACCTTCCACCATGCTTGTAGCTCCTCCTCCCTTGTTCCTCTCCTCTCCAAGTTTTCAAATGAGTGTAGCTCTCAACAAATTTTTGCACTATGGATGTCTTATGGAGATTTAAGATTGAAAAATGCTTTAAACTATGCTATGCAAGTGTAAAACAAGCTAAATATGAGATATTATGAACTAAGATTAATTTTAGTCCAAAATGACAATATAAGTGATTATGCTAAAATGCTCTCTAAAATTGACTATAGATTAAATGCATACAAGATTTCAGGATCTAGATTGTGAAGAAATGAGCTCTATTTATAGGTAAAATGGAGCAATGGATGGTTGAGATTGAGCAATCTCAACAAGGGTCGGGATTGAAGGGCTTAAGATCCATGTGAGGACTTTCAACCCAATCCCAGGATGACAAATGTCAAAAAGAGATGGGTTGAGAGGAGAGGGAATAAGCATTAAATGCTTGACATGACTTGAGGGTTAACTTGGGAGGTAAGGTTAATGTTGAGTTGAAAGAATAAAGCCATTATCTAATAAATAATGTCTTTATTCAATGGATAAACTCTTGTACAAGAGTTAGTGATGATAACCATGGTCAAAGCAATAAATGCTTGAGAAGACACATGGGTTAAATGAGGGTTGAGTTTAGAGGTAAAGTCTCTAACCATGTGGGTGAGTTGAGTTAACCATTAATGGTCGTGTAAGAGGCATAAGTGGTTTGGAAGAGTTTAGAGGTTAGCTTGTTGAACACATAAAACATTTAATGTTTTTCAAAGACTTTGGAGTCTTTGAGAAGTGAATTCAAGTTGCTTAGGAATGTGACAATATTTAGGGGATGGATTAGGCTAATTAGGAATGTTTAAAAAATGGTTAGAAGAGTCTAGAAGGGGATTTTGGAGTGCAAGTGGATTTGGTGGGTGAGGGAAAATAGGATTTAAATTAAAATAAAATTAATTAATTTCAACTTGTGGTTGCAACTTGCATTTGTAGGAGATTGCAAGTGGGGGGGGGGGGATTAAATGATTTAAATAAATGTTTTAATTATTTATTTAAAAGAGGAAAGGGGATTAAATTAAATAAATAGGATTTATTCATTTAATTGATTGTGAATTTGGTTTAATGAATTAATTAAAAAAAATTGAATAATTTATTTAATTAATAGGAGAATGTTTGAATAGGAATTAATTAAATGTTAATTTAATTAAGTGTTGGCTAATGGACTTATTAATCAAATAAATAACAAATATTCATTTAATTAAAATGGACAGATTTATGTGACTACAATAAGTTTTCATAACATACTTTTGTTTGCAGTTTACTGATATAGCTAATCTAATACACAAGGATGTAGGATCTACAATTAGTACAAGGCACATATCGAACTGTTTATGAAAGCAGTTTGATATAAAGATGGCCTAGAAATGTATGACTCTGTTATATAATAGATAGCGAAGGGTAAGATACTCACTTGATGACATTTACAAAACATATAGATATACTAAAATAAGTGAAGTTTAGAATCCGGATGTTTCTTTGAGTCAGGCATATACTAAAATGCAGTAACAGGAGGTACTCTAGTAACTCTTTCATATTGGCTTGATTTAGCATTTACATTTAGACATCTATAGGACTAGAATATCATGGTAAGATCATGAACTACATGATAGATGGGTTGTGTTATTATCAGTCTCTTGTTGACCAGTGTTTATACCTCTATTATTATTGTACCCTAGGTAATATTTCATAGCATAGCCAACCATTTCTGATGCTGACTTAATATGAAAGAAGCCTAGGCTATAATAACAACAGTGGAAAGTATGCAGAGATAATACTAGTTCTTCTTCTTTTTGTACTAACACTTCATGAAGTGGTTTGTGGCAGGATTGTCTTGAGAATCTATTTTGCAAGAAAAGCAGAAGGCAAAAAATATGGCAAAAGTGGCAACAGTACACAATGAAGTCTGGTAGAAGCAAGTTAACTCATGGGAGATTATAGATACTACCTATGAAGGGATTTTTGAACAGCCAAAATGAACAAATTGTAAAGGATTATATGTAACTCAATAAATGATATTAGATATTGATTGGACCTATGGTTCCTCCTCTTCGCTCTTTCCTACTGGTGCCCGCATTGAGCGGATATTGTAATTTTATTTATTAATAAAATATGGTTTAGACCTTTTACAGAGAAACAAAAAAACCCATTTCGTAGATCTGAGTTCCATCTCATTTATATTTAAAATGAGAAGGTAACATATCACAAATTCATATTCAAGTACTTTAGTTTGAATGAATTAATTTAAGCGTAATAAAGGATAATGGATCAAATCATCTATTTGATAATCATGCACTTTGCATATCTCTCTGATAACTTTCTTGATAATAAAATGAATATTGAAGTTCAACTCATATCAATAACACAAGAATTCATATAAAAGCATAGTGTCCAAGAGTACATAAGTGCATACAAAGAAAATAGATCATACAGGTGCTTTGGTCCATGCATATCCACAACTCTACTCATCAATAGAACTTCAGTTACAAGTACTCTATAAGTTATTTGTATATCAAAAAGTCAAAATACTATAAGGAAAATATCATTGTAATGCCCCTCCCATCTTCTTTTTTGTATTACATACTTCTTTATGTGGACTTGGTATTGCAACCATGGATTGAACCATTTGTAGTCTAGATGTGGATCATTTTGTGGTGCTTGATCTTACTTTGGATTCTTTATTATTGTAGTTTATGTGATTTTGAGTGTTTATCTTATGCTATGCTTTGATATATGTTTGTGATCATTCTAGACTAGTGATGTGTTGAATTGCTCCATGGTGATCTTGATTGTGTTGTTGCATTGAGATGCATGCCTGCTTTCTTGTGCCTAGTTGTGAGAACCATTGCATGATTGATTTGGGGAATTGACTCATTAGGTTGTTGCCATGATATAGTCTATACCTCTTGTGTTACAATAATCGAGTAAGACCTACAAAATTATTAATATTACCATATGTGAAATGCTAATTTGAGTAATGATCAAAATGAGATAAGTGATTTTAAATTTTTCTCATATATTTTGGATTAGTTGATTAAATATAATAAATTATATTCTATGTTATTTGATTCCATTTCAGAGATTAAATGCTTAGTAGTACATATTAGGATATTTATGTTAGATGCAACAATTGTATATTCAACTTGATGAGATATCATGTTACTAACGATGCTATTATGTTGACCCCATCCAGGGAATACTTATATGCTTAGGGTTGTAGAGATAATCTTGATGATGTTATTTATGTAGTTAATCAAATAAAATCATTATTATGGAGTTTAATTGATAATTAGATGTGAAAGGGATGATATTGTATCATTCGATTATATGAGAATGCATATGATGTTAAAATCCCCTTTAATGTTTTGAGTTAATTTGATTATTTATATATATACATATGCTTGAGTAGGTACAATTGGTGTGTGAATGTTTTAATGACTACAAGTTTTAAGCATTGACTCCACCTAGCTCCATAGGTTTGCGTGTGCCCACATCCCTAACAGTGGTTAATAGGAGATAGAACACTGAACAAATACTCGAGCCACAGCCATAATCATGAGAGGATCATATCGTTGTTGAAGTTTTAGAGAAGGTAACTCACTTTGTGAGAAGTCAATCACCAAAATAATCACATACATGCAATCTAATAGAGTTGGTACATAATTTAGTCTAACAAAAAGGTAGAATCACTATCCTCTATAAGGCATCCTAAATAATTTAGTGGTATGTAGGTGAAGTTTGTATCAAGTCATAGACCGAGATCTTATCGAGAGTAGCACAAAGTTTTTCCATAAGATCAAACTCTTTACCAACAAAAAACGTTGTTTTCTATTTAGTATGTGATATGTGTGAGCAGTTGTACATGGTAATTAGCTGTAACACATTCTAATTCAAGTTATTTTTTTGAGTGAGTTGTTTTATAAAGATTATAATTGGAATCCACTAGTCTAATTATGTAAACTAGGAATCAAAAGCCATGTATACTAACAAAACATTCAAGAATGACCAATAAGCCCAAATTTAAACTTATTGGTGAGAGTTGGGCACTTGGATTAATCATTCATTTGTTTGATGATTTGATTTGATAAGAGAATGCAATAATTAGGTCTAATGATGTAATATTGATAGTAAATTAGCATAAATAGTAAGCTACATAATAGATGTGCAGACCCTAAATACAAATTTGGAAATGCGAGTTAGAGAGGAACCCATTTCTGCAATTTGAGCCCAAAAGTGTTGGATTATGTTAGTAGGTGTCCTAGTGTTGAAGGTGTTTCATCTGGATATCAAAAACATATTTAGGATCAAGATATCGCTCATAATATCTCCCTGAAATTTTGTGAGAAAATTGTCAAACACTAGTTTAATAGTTGCCACTATCTAGAGGTTTTTGCTTCTTCAAAGTTTGGATCTCTTTGTCTCGGTCTATACTATTTGAATCTATACTCCTCTGCTAAACCTAAAAAACCTATATACATAAGAGAGGAAAAATGGTTTTGGGTTTATAGGGGTTTTCCTAGATCAAACCTTGGGTTTGGAATTAGCCCTATAATGAAGAATTGATAGCAAAATAACTACCATTGTAGGGTTGAGGCTGGAATCTTAAGGAAATGTTGAATTCACAATATTATACCTCAAGTTTGATGTTGTCGATGATGTAGTTCTCTTTGGATAGGACCCTCAAGTGATGATGCAATGATATAACATGATAAGATGAGATCAATCATGAAAAACCATTTGCATGAATATTGTTGTAACTTGTTGCTCCATAATGCTCAAATTTGAAGAAATTCATTCATAATACTTGCTCTAGGAGTTGATTGGAATGTGTAGGTATGAAATTGAATTAGGAAAGATGTTCTTATATAGGTTTCCCAAGGTAGTTCATAAATTAGGCCGATCTCCAATGGTCATATTAAAATATCAGTATCACAAATCAATTGGCAAGAACTAGTACACTAACATATTCAAAATTGGACCCAATTTGGGGGGACTATGACACCTAGCACCACAATCCACCCAAAAAGGGTTGTGACAAAGGTAGATTCAATATACATAGGCTCACAATAGAGAATCAAATAATCATATCATCATATGAATTGTTTTGTAGTACAAGACTCATAAATAAGCTTGGAAAAGAGGTAAGAGGAAGAACACTAAGGCAAGGGCCCAAGAAAGAGTGTGAAATTGTAAGGGTTTGAAATTTACAACACTATATTAACCATGAGGTAAAGGTGAATTTTTAACACCTTGAATATTAATAATAGGTTTTATATTGGGGTTGAGGAACATCAAGACGAAGATACAATTAGAGGTTTCATAGGCTCATTTTTATAATTAGAAACATAAATTGTGCTCACTAATCTTGGACAAATAGATGTTCTAGGAGTCATAGAGGATGACTTCATCAAGATGAGGTCATAAAAGGCTCCATCTATCATAACAAAATTGCCACTACTAAATAACTCATCAACTGCATCACAATTTTGTAGACAGAGATTTGACATAGTAAGATAATATTACTTCCTCCAAAATTATTCAAATGTAGAAGAAGAGAAAATAAATCAAAGAAAAGTGATGACAAAATGACAAATGTTGATTAAGGGATAGAAGAATTTTTTTAGTTTGATATTTGTTTTCTAATCTAAAAAGAAAATGTTTAGGGACTTTTGCTTTCTAAACTAACATATAACGTATGCAATAGAAATGTCTCATCAAGTAATCAAATAATAAGCATAATTCAAAAAGAAAATGCATAGAAGGATTGGCCTAAGTCCATTTCATTATTCCTATCTTGATGACATGGAATGGGGTTCGGGTTAGTGCTCTAGTTTTTTTTAAAAGACATGAATTTTTTCTATAAAAATAATAAAAATAGTTATGAAAAGAAAGCACTTTATTATGTCCTTTTCTTGTTTTCACACCATACCCAAAAATGAAACTATATAATTTAATCAATTTATCAACTAATCAGATATATGCAATTAATTTTGAATGCAAAGAGATGTACAATAAATAAAAATGATTGCAAGTGTAAGCTGAGTCAAGTTCTTAAAAATTATATGTAGAAAGAGTGATCCTAGACTAACACATTTGCATTAGCCTAGGTCAATCCTTAGCCCATACAATCATTAGAGATTTGAGTGGGATTAGCTATTGTCCATAAGGAATATGTAAATTGACTTGCACTTCACATATATGTTTTGTTGTTAGTGATTGAGAATTGATCAAATGTGTGTAATGAACTAGGATAAATTGAACAAGTTCAATTGAACTTGGAAGATACATAACATAAGGTAGATCTGGAAATGAGATGTATGGAGAAACCTGGTGATGAAACTAGAGGTTGACTAGGAAGGACTCTAGTGTTTAGTTCTAGTATCCCTAAGTATTGTAGATGAGACTTGGGGTTGGGATCAATCTGAATAGGGATCTAGGTAGGTGTCTTCAAAATCTAGAGCAAAACTAAGAGGATAAAAGCATAGAGTGCTAGTATCCTAGGGTTTTGTGTTGTTTGAAGTCTAGAGATGATCATTGTAGTATATTGTATGTGTATATACCATTATTGTTATCTAAATCCTTTAGATATACACTTGTACACATGAAATATGGGAAAATGTAGTGGTGTACATGGGCTTGCCTTCGTCAAACCCCATGTTGGTGTTCCCACCTCCACAACAATAATGATGATGATGGTAGAGAGTGCATACTTTAGGAGAGTAGAGGGAAAAACTAAGTTCTGAAATGAAAATATTATGTTAGATATGAAGCCCTTGTATCTACACAAGGTGATGGTGAAGTCTTGCAAGTGTTAGTACATAACATGATAATAACAATGGATATGAAATAATAGTTCAATTAAATTAAGATTGTAGATCACGGTATTCTTGACAATGCTTCTCTTGATAATTTGATAAGATGGATCATGATAATATTCTTCTAGGATTTGCAATGGAGAAGGGAGTCATATTTATATGCAACTAAAACCTTTTGAGTTTAGGTTGACAATAAGATCATTTCTAATAAATACAAAAGCCAATATATGAACTTTAAAATTTGGGACCAATTATGTGAGACACTAGCATTGGGTGCTATAGTCCTACCATATTTGGTGGTACAATGGGAAAAACACCTTAGGATGTGACTAGGTTTGCTAATCAGGGCTCAAGACACACACGTTTTCTCATGATTAGTTCCATGCATAAAATTTGGTGCTAAACACAATATGAAATTATGAACAACGATAATTTATGATGCTATATTGTAAGGGGACAAGTCCCCCCAAAAAAGGAGTTATGAAAAATTAGCTCTAATAGAGGTGCATTAGAGTCTTAAAGGGTCTCATTACAGTTCAAATTTGAGTTGTTAATGTCAGTTTTGGAATGAGATTGTAAACTTGTCTTATGGATTGTAGTATCTTTTTTGGGATTTTCTCCCTTTTCTTGCACCACTTTATACTCAAAGGGGGTGAAGAAGACTGAGCTGTTATTACAAACCTATGACCTTCCATAAGAGAAAAAGTATCATTGGCAATACCAACAAGTTCAATCAATTGTAATTTCTTGCTTTGAATGGAGCATAAACTCTCTTCAATAGTTGAAAGGGGCTCCTTTGATGTCATCTTAGGTATTGGAAACCATTGAGAACATCTATTTTCAACTTGATCGGGTGTGGAGGGAGATATATGATTCTCCAAAGGACCATTTTGCAAATGTGATATTGATGCTTGTGTTGGTTGTCATTGATGTCAACATAATAGTTGTCATTAATGTCAGCACATTGTTTTGGTGTTGGTAATTCGGTAAATGTGTTCCCACAATCCTTGGTGCTCCGGAAGATGTGCTATAGTTGATATTTAGCATGGATTGATTGAATTGATGATGATCCAGATTTCTCTGTTTATCGGCTACGTTATTGATCATTTGTAATCATGAGTATCTTGGTTCCATTCTTATTTTTGGTTGTATTGGGCAATGATTATTGGGTCCAGATTAGGCCTGAAATTCGAGGATGAGTATTGACATTGATGTATGTTAGAGTATTTGGGTCTTTACTTGATTAATTAAACAACATTTGTTTAATTATTTAAGTTCCCTTTATCTCTTTTACACTTAAGCTAACTTTAGGTGCATAATAATTAATTCTTTTATTAATTATTATGTGCAAGCCTCAGTTTTCCTTTTTAGGGTTTCTTGACCTATTAGAGGTTAACTCTTTTCTTTGTATCATTAGTGTGGGATGCAAAATTCATTCAATTCTTTATCAAAGCAAAGTAAAGTAATCAATTAGAAACAAGGGAAATCACGAGTCCCTTTCCTAATTAGAATTTAACAAACAATACAATGAAATAATGCAAGATCAAATAAATAGGAATTATAAATCAATTCAAATAAAACTCCCTATTCCAAGATTTGCATATTGCTTCCATTTCTCTTCTCCTCTTCGTGGTATGATGGCTCTCAGATATTGCGCTGGAAACCTGCAAGTGACACAAAGATTCAAATTTCGTGATCGTTGAAAATGGAGATTGGATGCTCAATTTATAGATAATTGGTGAAGGTTGATTGAAAGGTGGAACAGAATGATCAAGAGGTGTGAACTCAGGTGAGCTCAAATGCAAGTTGATAGTTGAACTGCTGATTGTGGGAGTAAAACTCAATAGATTGAATAGATTAATTGAGTCAACTGATTGAGAAAAAGCTGACTAAAGGATGAAAAAGAATGATTGGAGGAAATAAAGAGGATTACACAGAGAGTTTAATTTAGAAAAAGCTAACTGAAAGATGAAAATAGAAGTTGGAGGGATAAATGATTTAATTAATTAATTGAATTAATTAATTAATTTAGCATGTTCTTGCATTTAGATTTAGATTATTAATTTAATCTTTGCATGAGATATTATTCAAATAATTGAATTAATAAATTCAATTTAGCATTTGAATATATTTAGAACTTAACTTTGATTTTCAATTTGGTTTTTGAAATCATGCACATGTATTTGAATTTGGAAGAAATTAGAAGGATATGAAATTAAATGAAATTAGAATTTGGGGATTTGAAATTGGAAGAATTAATTAGTTAATTAAATAATTTAAAGAAACTATTTAATTATTTTAGAAATGAAATTTAATTAAATAATAAGGATTATTTAATTTAAAGGATTAAATCACAATTGATTAAATAATAAATATTTAATTAATATTTAGAAAAGGGTTGAATGATTAGTTGATTAGAGATAGAAATTGAATAATTAGTAATTTATTTAAATAATAA